>NC_083107.1:40724442-40826942 GCF_949774975.1 Lagenorhynchus albirostris
TTTAAAGAAGATGTTGGGGGTAGGAGTTTATTAACTTATTAATTTATTTTTTTTGCTGTGTTGGGTCTTCGTTTCTGTGCGAGGGCTTTCTCTAGTTGTGGCAAGCGGGGGCCACTCTTCATTGCGGTGCGCGGGCCTCTCACTATCGCGGCCTCTCTTGTTGCGGAGCACAGGCTCCAGATGCGCAGGCTCAGTAGTTGTGGGTCACGGGCCTAGTTGCTCCGCGGCATGTGGGATCCTCCCAGACCAGGGCTCAAACCCGTGTCCCCTGCATTAGCAGGCAGATTCTCAACCACCGCGCCACCAGGGAAGCCCAATGAATGTGATTTTTAAAATATATTTTGTAATAGAACATCTATGTAACTCAGCAAACTATTATTTTTTCCAAATGACAAATGCATAATGTTGCAAATCATGCATAGATGAAAGATCAATTCAAGATATCCTATTGACCAATGCATTTCACTGTAACAGAGGATGGAAAGACCATTGGTGTGGTTTCAGATTCTATACTGCAACTAACCTTTGAGAAGCTATCACCTGTCAGATATTAGTGTAGTATCAGAGAAGAGTACCCAAATTTATCTGAAAAGGCTGTTAAAATGTTTCTTCCTTTTCCTACTATGTTTCTGTGTGAGACCAGATTTTCTTGATATTTTTAATTAAAATTAAGATTTCACAACAGATGGAATACAGAAGCAGAGAAAATTCAGCTGTATTATTAAGCCAGATATTAAAAGAGATTTGCAAAAGTGTAAGATAATGTCACTCTTCTCAATAATTTTCTTTGTTTGGGAAAACATAGAGATTTTTGGTAAAAATACATTTTATTTATGTTAACAGAGAATAAGTTTATTGTTATTATTTTTAAATGAATATATAAACCTTTTTCAGGTTTAAATTCTAAAAGAGCAAATATTGAAATATGTAATCCATATACAAATGGTCTTTGGGGGGTCTTCGAAAGGGGTCCTGAGCCAAAAGCCACTACTCTTGACTCCTTGCCTGCAAAGAACTGAAGTATTTGCCATAGTCTTTCTGCTGAGTTTTTGTTTCTGGATCCTTTTCAGTATTGCTGTCCTTCTATCACTCATCCTAGTGGGACAGTAGTAGAAAACTGGCCAGTTATTTTAGTGCTTCAAACAGCCCACCCCCTCCAATCTATACTTTGGGAAAATAATTACCTAGTTTACTTATAGATTATTAAATTTACCATATGGTTGACACTGACTCATGTCCCTATGTCTTTGAACTGATGCAGTTTATGTTATGTTATGTCAGCTTAACCATTTCCCCCTCAATTAATAAAGGCTGTTCTCCTGGGAAAGTTAGATTTTATTTTCTTCCCAGAAAGCGAACCATGACCTTAACACCTTTCTGATTTAAAGAGGTGGAATCTCTTTAAATTTCAATGCCTGTAAACTTTTCTTTAAGAAACTCAGATAGAATCATCTACCGACATTTCTGATAATTTTCTGAAGCAATAAGAAGAGGTCAAAGATGGACACATCCTTTAAAAAGGGGAGCCTTTACCGTGGTAGCATTGCTTCATCTCTTTCTATAGAACTTGAAAGCCTGTGCTCAGTAATTTATGTTAATGCTTTATTTTCGAAGTTTTCTTTCTTCCATAAGCTCTTCATACTTTGACCAAGAACTGACCTTTCCCCTCTTTGAAATTTACCCTCCAACCTACCCCCACTCTCCAGGCTAGCTTTTCATTAGGGAACATGGGAGACAAACCCTCACGTTGCTATGCATTGCGCTCTAGTGGCAGGCCTCCCTGACAAAAATCAAAGAGCTGCTAGTGCCAGAAGGATGAACTCTGTGATCTCAGCCCCCGTAAAGAGAAGCATCCCCAGAGAGAGGTTCAATTCATGTCAGAGTTAAATCTTAATTCATCTGAGAGCTGAGAAGCAGTCAGGCTTTTGAATATTTTTATTGAGAGACATTTTCCAAATCACAGATCAGATTAATATTTCAGTAACTTCTTTGAATGAGTCTGGTGCAGGGCAACAAACAAAACCAATGGCTCATGTGCAGTGTGATTTAGAAAGAAGTTTTTAGAGTGTTTAAACAGTTTCTGCTACATTTTTTTCCAGGCTGAGTAGGGACAAAGTCTAAACTCCTCCTCTTTCTTTTTGTTTTCTTTTTCCTCATCCACCCTTCCCTGCATCCCTCCCTCCCTCCCTCCCTTCCTTCCTTCCTTCTCACTTTTTCTAGGGATTTATTGCTTTCAAGAATAACCCATTGATTAACACAATCTCATTCTAATGCAACTGTATTTGGGATTTTTGAATGCCATCAATGAGAATGAATGGGGTGTTCTCAGAGGAATTAGTCTCCTTTGACCTTCATGATGTTAAATACCATGCTACCCTAAATAGGATTGTGTTGTTAGTACTGGAACCTGTCTTAAAGTGGCAGTGAGTCACTATCATTCCGAGTTAGAAAAGACTGAGTTTAATTATTCTAAATGTTGAAAGACGTATATCTAACCTTCATGGGAATGTCTGGTGTCTTAAATTAAATGATAATATTTATTGAGCATTTAAATGTGCTAGTCACTTAGTGACTTGCATGTATTAAATTATTTAACCACTAGAACCACTTTGTGAGGTCAGTACTTTTATTGTACTGAAGCCTTTTTATAGATGAGTAAATCGAGGAACTGAGAGTCTTAAAACTTTGTCCAAGAGTATTTATGTGTCAGAAATGAGATCAGAAAACAGGCAGACACTGGCTTCAGAGAACATGAATTTAACTCTCATGCTATGATTCCTCTCCAGGTAGTCAAAATATAGTGATCGAAAATAAACAGTAGTGAATTCTGTTAGCAGCTTATGGAATTTTCATTATTTCTTGTATATAACTTTACTGATTCATTTCCCTTTCACTGTAAGACAACTGAAATATTCCTGCCTTGGTACATGTTATTCCCTAATATGGAATGCCCTTTCTCTTTTTACTAGTCAAATGCAACGCATTCTTTAAAGCTCATTTCAAATTTCATTTTCTCCATAAAACTGTATCTGTTAAAAACCAGAGGCTCCCAAAATTTAAGAGTTGCAATGGAATGTAGGGGATTTCTGGTACAATTTCTATCCAAACCTAGAAATCACTGAACAACTCTTAAGACCATTAGCTTTTGATTAAAAACATGCTTTTACAGGACACCCAGTATATTCTCTTCATAAACTTCTATTTAGCTAGTAATTCTTACTGTCTTAAGCTAGACTAATATCTTATTCTTTAAATGAAATTTAGCATTGTTCAGCTATTTTCATTAACCCTCTCATTTATTCATATATTTGCACTTTCAATCAATATTTATTGGAGTTTTTTAATGTACACTCTTATAGATGCTAGAAGGTAAAATAAAAAAGACACAGACCTTGTTTTAAAAAAACAGATGCTTTTAAGATGTCTAATATAGACTAGAAGACCAGGGAATGACAGTAAACCCTGCGTTGAGATTTAAAGAGAGAGTAGGATTTAGCTATTTTGAAAAGAGGAGGAAAAACGTTAAAAGCTGAGGAATGATCCCTATTTTACAGTTGGAGTACCTGAGGCATAGAAAAGTAAAGTAATTTTTTCAAGATTGTAAGGCTAGTTATTGGAAGAATTGAAATTCGAGTTGGCATTTTCACTCCATAGTTGATGCTTTTAAATTAGAGTAATGAAAGAGTAGCATCATATTCAAGGAGTTGTAAGTAATTACTTAAGGCTAAAGTGTGGGCTGTGCTAAGTGAAGGGTTGAGATGGTGATAAAATGAAGAGTCAGGCAGAGGTCAGTTGGTAATGAATTTTGGAAGCTACTCCAATGCATTAGGATTGTATTCTCATTATCCATTTCTTCTAACACTAGGAGAACCTTTTGAGTTTGTCCTCATTTTACTGGTTTGGTTTTCTCTAATGACAATTTTGGGTTCTCCTGGTGCAATTATTGATTTTTATTCTGTTGTTACTTTTAAAAGTTAGTTGTTTCTTTGACTATTTTGTAGCCAGCTTCATTTCTTTGTCCTGTTCCCTCTCATAATATGGCCCTCTCATGACTCCCTGCTTCTGCTTCATAGAACTTATCTTTTAGATATTTTTGCTACACCAAATAAATGTTTAACATGGTATTTTTATGTTTTGCATAGGAAGCAGTTTCAGCAATATGCTTTTATTCCAAGTTTTTTTCTTAACTTTCAGTATTTTTTACATATTTATATTACATATTTATGTGTTTTAATGTAATATGTATTTATATATGTATTTGTTTATCTATCCTTGCACTCAGGGACATCTAGACAGGTGCTACATGCCTACACACAGCTATATCTTTAGTCCTCTTAACTGTATATTTTAGCTCTGAGAAAATTTGCACCTAGATCTGTCCATGATTCAAAAGTCAGTATTTTATGGTCTCTAGACCAGTCTGTGCTGCACAGCAGTTTTAATTTCGGGGACTTAACCATTCTGGAGGATCAGATTAATCTCTGGTTGCCATTTGATTGCCAGAAAATTTCATATTATGTGTTAGGAGAAAAGTGTTCAACGGTCAAATAAATTTGGGAAATACAATGTGCTACTTCCCACTTTTGGAAATGCACCATGAAGCACCTGGGGAAGTCCTGTACCAAAGAAGTTTGTTAAAAACTACAACGAGGTACCACCTCACACCGGTCAGAATGGCCATCATTAAAAACTCTACAAATAACAAATGCTGGGGAGGGTGTGGAGAAAAGGGAATCCTCCTACACTGTTGGTGGGAATGTGAGTTGATACAGCTACTATGGAAAACAGTATGAAGGTTCCTCAGAAAACTCAAAAATAGAACCATATGATCCAGCAATCCCATTCCTGGGCATATATCCAACAAAACTATAATTCAAAAAGTTACATGCACCCCTATGTTCATAGCAACACTATTCACAATAGCCAAGACATGGAAACAACCTAAATGTCCAACAACAGATGAACAGGTAAAGAAGATGTGGTACCTATATACAATGGAATACTACTCAGCCATAAAAAAGAACGACATAATGGCATTTGCAGCAACATGGATGCAACTAGAGATTACCATATTAAATGAAGTAAGTCAGAAAGAGAAAGACAAATACCATATGATATCACTTATGTGTGGAATTTAAAATATGACACAAATGAACTTATCTATGAATCATAAACAGACTCACAGACATAGAGAACAGACTTGTGGTTGCCAAGGGGGAGAGGATTGGGGAAGGGATGGAGGGGGAGGTTGGGGTTAGCAGGTGTAAGCTATTATATAAAGAATGGATAAACAACAAGGTCCTACTGTATAGTACAGGGAACTATATTCAATATCCTATGATAAACCATAATAGAAAAGAATATTAAAAAAGGAATGTATGTATGTATAACCAAATCACTTTGCTGTACAGCAGAAATTAACACAACATTGTAAATCAACTATACTTCAATTTAAAAAAAGAAGCTCGTTAATCATTCTTTTAAAAAATTTGTTAAACTTATTTTCAAGGAAAATGTTATATTTATGTCTATTCACCATCTCTGGACGCTACTTTGGTAAATGCTATGGAATAAATAAAGTCTGCTTCCCGTAGACTTTGTGGGCCTGCTAGCCTCAATCCGGCATGACACTTACTTGCAATGCTTCTTCTTAGGTAAGTATATCCAAGTTCTACAAAACAGCGCCCCAACTTCCCATCACTTTGTATCATACTGTACACATTTTAACTTTTTTTTTTTGCTGAGATATAATTTACATAGATTAAAATTCACCCTTTTTAAAAAGAGTAGTCCTATGTTTGGCAAATGCATATAGTCATGTAACTACCTCTACAATCAAAATACAGAATCGGGCTTCCCTGGTGGCGCAGTGGTTGAGAGTCCGCCTGCCAATGCAGGGGACACGGGTTTGTGCCCTGGTCCGGGAAGATCGCACATGCCTTGGAGCAGCTGGGCCCGTGAGCCATGGCCGCTGAGCCTGCGCTTCCGGAGCCTGTGCTCTGCAACGGGAGAGGCCACAACAGTGAGAGGCCCACGTACCGAAAAAAAAAAAAAAAAATACAGAACTATGGTGAATATTTAAAAACTTTAGTACCTAAATGGGTGTGTAAACAGAGGCGCGGGTGAAATTTGTCGAACTCAGAAGGTATGCTTCTTGCAGTTGACAAATGCTCACCAGTTTACTGGTAAATACAGACTCTGAATCTATATGTTAGAGCCTGAGAATAGGAGTAGATTAAAGTCTTTTTGGAAGTGATCTGTGCCGTTCTGTTTAAGGGAGTGGATTTAGGGATATTCAAGCATGTATTTTTTTCCATCCATCCCTATGGACAGGAAAATTCATAAAATTCCTCTTTTCAACTCTCCCCTCTTCATACACTTAACATATGGTTTGTGTTCTCAACTTCTCTTTTGTTTAATTTGTGGTGTGTGTGTGTGTGTTTGTGTATTTGTTATAATCAGAAAATGAGAGGAATGTATTATTGTGACCCTTTTCCCATGCTAACAGCAAAGTAATTTATAAATAACAAAGTAGTATTGAAATGTTAGCTATTCTTATACATCTCTTATCTTCACAATAGTGCTCAGTAAAATACGGATAAAAGTTTATATGTAATGAGTATTTTTCTTTTTTTTTTGCGGCACGCGGGCCTCTCACTGCTGTGGCCTTTCCCGTTGCGGAGCAACAGGCTCCGGACGCGCAGGCTCAGCGGCCATGGCTCACGGACGCAGCATGTGGGATCTTCCCGGACCGGGGCACGAACCCGTGTCCCCTGCATCGGCAGGCGGACTCTCAACCACTGCGCCGCCAGGGAAGCCCATGAGTGTTTTTCTCTGATTGAGTGGTTGGTTGATGCATGAGCAACACTGGACAGTGATATTGGAGTGAAGTTTAATTTTAGACTTAGAGCTGTCTTCTAATGAAGTTTTTGATGATGAGTATATAAAAATTGCTGTGCCATTTTGAAAGGTAAATCTGAATGCACTTCTGCCTGTGATCTGGTCCTATCATCTGGACCACATTTACCTGTCTAATTCTCTTCTTTCAGCTCAGTATGACATACTCGTTTTCAGTACAAGATAGGTCGTGTTTATCTGTTGCATTGTCTATGGTCCAGTGATCTCTTTTGTAGTCTAAAGGGAACTGTATGAAAACTGAACTGGGTCAAGGAGTCTGAGAGTGTTAAAGTTCACCAAGAAATCAAGATGAGGCTTTGCAGAAACAAGAGGAAGTTAAAATTAGTATGAATTGATTTCCCTACCCCCTTTTCAGAAATTGTTCTCACATGTTGCAAGCCCCTTGGCCATTTATGTGATGCTCTGTGTTATGACTGTGACATGACTATGCCAGAGGATGGCCAAGGTCAACAATGTGACCTATTTTTATTTTTTCTTAATAGGAAAAAGTTGCCATTCTTTTCCCACACTGGCAGAGTCTTTCTGTGTGTGTGGCTTTGCAGACTCCTTTTTGTGAACATTTCACATCTTTTCCTTTGATTAAGCTTGTTAGATTTCAGACCTCCTTGAACTTTAAACTTCTCATTTCCAGCTTTTCCAGTTAGATGTTCTAAATCTAGTGATCCATTACACAGTATTATTAACTTATCTATCCTTTGGCAGCTTTATAAATTATTTCAGAAATATATTTTTCTTAAAAGAGAAAAACAAACGGGATAAAACTACTCTTTTAAACTACTTTCTATTTAAAATTGGATAATTTTATTTACAAATCTGAATTCTCTGAAAGAAATAAGAATGTATTCATTACGTGGATACTTCATACATCTCAGCTTTCAGGTTTTCTTGAACTCTGAGGCTGGGTTACAAAGAAGTCTGAGTTGTTTGTTGATTAAATCAGTGCCGTTTAATTGGTTTAATCATGAATCTACCTAAATGAATTCCTAATATATTAAAGATAATATATGCTTACTATGTAAACAACAACAAAACTTTTACTAAAACATGAAATATTTAGTAGAAAATTCAGGTCATATAACAGGTAATTAAAATATAAAATATCTAAAATCAAGGTGAACATTTCTTTTCCAAAATGTACAATTAACTTAATGTTCCAACTCACTTTTTGTGTATATATATAAAAAAAAAATAAGTGATGTCAGAATTGTAAGTTAGGGAATATTGTTGAGAGACTTTCAGTCAAGATGGCAGCCTTAAGTGATGCAAAATTCCACCCAATCACTTTCTGGATCCAAGCACAGAGTATGTTAGGGAAAAAAAATAATTTAAAAGCATATTTGAATGTGAATCCGAGAAATGGAAAACTTAGCTGCCAGAAACAAAGACTGAAATTAGGTAGCATAGTGAGCTGTTACTGAAGTTGAATGTCTCATGGGGGAATCTCAGGACCTTGATGCCTGGGTTTTAATAACTATGTGGACATGTGATAAGAAATTAAATCTGTGCAAATCGGGATGCTGAAACTGAGCTAGAGAGAGTTGCTATGTTCAGGAAACTGAGAATAGGAACAAACTATCTGCTGGCTTGGAAGCAATAAGAAACCAGCATTTTCTAGTGCCATAGGTAGGAAAAGTCAAGAGCTAGAATATACAATCCCAGTCTGTGCTTTGAATAACTCTGGAGTCCAAATTCACATTGACTACATTAGGAGGTAGAACCACAGGTTAAATTATTAAGAAAAATGTTGAGCCGTTGCTGAAATAAAATATCTCGAGGTAGAAATCATAAACAACATGAAAAGATTTTGATATAAATATGTCAAAAATGTAAAAGGCACAACAGAAAGAAGAAAAACATAAAGCTTGGGTAAGACAGTATGAAAGAAGAGTGAGCATTTTTGTTTTGACAAACATGTACAGCTGTGCAACCAGCACCACTATAAACAAGACATAAAACAGCTCGTTTGCCTCCAAATGTTTTCCATGCCCTCCTTTATAGCCAATCCTTCCTCCCAACCCCAGGCTCTGATAACAACTGATCCATTTTCTGTCCCAGTAGCTTTGGCTTTTCCAGAATGTCATTCAAGTGAAGTTATACAGTATGTATAGCCTTTTGAATGTAGCGTCTTTCACCTAACATGATGAATCTGAGACTCATCCATGTTGTTGCATATATCAGAACAGGAGTTCATTCCTTTTTATTACTAAATATTATTCCATTTTATAGAGATGCCACATTATTTTTGTCCATTCTCTAGTTGAGGAACATATGAATTGTTCCCAGGTTTAGCAATTATGAATAAAGATGTTATAAATATTTATGTAAAGGTTTTGGTGTGAATGTAAATTGCCATTTCACGTAGATAAATACCTAGGCGCTGGGCTGTTGGGTCATATGATAAGCGTATGCTTAACTTCCTAAGAAACTTCCAAACATCTTCCAAAGAGGCTGTAATAATTTGCATTCCCACCAGCAACATAAGAGGGATTCTACTTATTCTGCATCATCATCAGTAATTGGTAATGTCAGCTCTGATCATCTATATGGTTTTGAATAGGAGGGATGAAAGTAGAATATCCTCACTTTATTTCTGATCTTAGGGGGAAATCATTCATTGTTTCACTAGTACATATGATATTTGCTGTAGATTTTTTGTAGATATCCTGTATCAGATTAAGGAAATAAGGAAATTCTCTTCAATTCTGAGTTTGGCAAGAGTTTATTGTTGTGTTGAATCACTTTGGTGGTTGAATTTTAACGATTTCTTTTTCCGCACCTATTGAGATGTTAATATCTTTTAAAAATCTGTAGTCTATTGATATGGTGAATTACAATGATTGATTTACAATGATTAACCAGATTTGCACTCCTGGGATGTCTCATCTGGTCATGATATTTTGTCCTTTTTGTTCATTGCTAGATTCAATTTGCTAGTATTTTGTTGAGGATATTTGTATCTAGGTTCAGAAAGAACATTAGTTTGCATTTTTTTTTTTTTTTGTAATCTATTTATATGACTTGGCTGGCCTCATAGTAAATCTTCTCTCCTTTTCCATATAATGGAAGAGTTTGTGTAGAACTGATATTAATTATTTCTTACTTGTTTGGTAGAATTTTTCAGTGGAGGCGTCTGAGCATGGAGTTTTCTTGGTTAGAAGATTTGTAACTGTAAATTGAATACCTTTAATAGATATAATAATCTTTAGTTTTTCCATTTCTTCTTGAGTGAGCTTTGGCAATTTGTGTCTTAAAAATAATCTGTCCATTTCATCTATGTTGTAAAATTTATAGGAAGAGTTGTTCATAATATTTCCTTATTATCTTTTAATATTTGTAGTTATGACCCTTTATTTGAAATAGGTAATCTTAACAATCAGCCAAGTAGAAATTCTGGAAACTAAAAATATAGTAATTGAAATTAAAAGGTTAGACAGCAAGTTAAATACAGGTGAAAAAAAGCTTAGTGAATTAGAAGATAGGAGAAAAATCACCAAGAATATAACAAATGTAAGTCAAATATGGGAAGTATGAAATAGAAGTTGAAACATAGCGGACAGAATGTTAAACTTGCATATATGTCTAGTAAGAATTACAAAAAAGGAGAATAGATAGAATGGCAATATCCAAATAGCTAATATTCAGTAATTCTCTAGAGGTGATAGAAAATGAGTCTTTGGGGGCTTTGAAGCCCAATGAGTCCTGAGCAGGAAAAATAAAAACAAAATACATACCTAGACCAATTAATGCAAAATGTTAGCACATCAAAGTACTAAGAAAAATAAAACAACTTTTTCATCTTAGAATTTGTAACTCTGATAAATTGTCAACCAGGATTAAGTATGAAATACATTTTCACATAGAATTAATATGTGTAATACACACGTTCTTGCAGAAAGAACAATTACAAGAAGGAAATTGTATCTAGAACAAAAACATGTCATGTATGAAGAAATTATAATCAAAGAAATTTGTAAACATATTAATTTGTAATAATTAAAGATTAATTTGAGGAATTATTTTAAAAGGAGAAAATAGCAATCACTTGGACAATGGGAGGAAGTATACGGAGCTAAAATAGTCTAAGTTTCCTGCATAATTTAAGAGATGGATAGACCTATGGACTACTTAGGTCTCTAGTAGGCTTAGAATAAGTATATATTTTAGAAGAGGGGAAGATGACCACTAAAATAATAGAAATAGAAGGTAAACTTTTCAGACAAGGAAGGGAAATTTAGAAAATAAATAGAATTTGATAAATCTAATAGGAGACAGGAAGAAAAATATAAGTTGGATTTAATAAAAGATGGTAAATAAAAAGACAGAAAGTAAAGTTAAAAATTATTGAACATATATCAGCAATAACATTAAATGTTAATAAAATAAACTTCCCTATTAAAAGAGAAATATATTTGGATGGTATAAAAAAAAATTCTTAAACAAAGATAAAGGTATATCTGGCAAGTATTAAAAGAAAGATGTTGTTATAATTTTAAATTGGGAAATCCAGGTTTGAAGGAAAGCATTAATGGGTTTATCAAGTACTGTATTTGCCTATTGTCTCTTAATTCCAAATCTGCTCTTGTACACTTTGCTCTGTGATGCTAGTCTGGGATTCAGCAAACTACATTTCCCAGTTGTTTTTCCAATTGGTTTCCATTAAGTTCTGTCAATAGGTGGCACTAGAGAGAGTGAAAAGGATAAGGAACTTGCTATTCTTTCCTCTCATTGTTGCTCCTTTGGGCACACCCAGAACCAGTCTTGTCCTGCCTCTTTATTAGCAGTCTAAGCAACATTTCCACAGGGCAGCTTCTCTGAGCTTATAGGTTCTAGGAAGTCCATTCCTCCCCTTTTGCATCCTCAGTTCTAGAGATAGTAACTGCTTCTCACAGTTATTATCTCTGAGTGACCTCAAATTCTTTCAACCCTCCAACATTTGTGCTAAAAATTTTCTGTATAGTGTGATTTTTCCTTCCTGATGGAATCCTGACTATATAGATCAGAATAGAGTAAAAATAAAGAGACTTATGCAGTGATTATCCACCTGAAAGATATAAGTCAATATTCTGTATTTAGTTAACAATACTATCTGAAGATACATAAAGAAAAGCCCTAAATAATCATGAGGTAAAAAGCAAAAATCCATAATTGTAGTGAAAAGATTGTAAACTTTTTATGTTGAAGTAATTCTAGATTTTAAAAAAGTTGCAAAAATATTTCACAGAGTTCCCACATACTCTGTTTTCATCAAATGTTTACACATTACCTAACCACAGTACGATGATCAAACTGGTAATTAGCAATGATAAATACTATTAACTAATATATAGATCTTATTCAAATTTTTTCAGTTATCCCACTAATGTCCATTTTCTGGTCCAGGATCCAATCAAAGATCCCATGGTACATTTAGTTTTCTGTCTTGGTCTCCTCCAGTCTAAGATAGTTCTTCAGTCTTTCTTTGTCTTTCATTTGCTTGACATTTTTGAAGAATACTGATCAATTATATGTAGAATATCTCTCAATTTGGGTTTGTCTGGTATTTTCTCATGATTAGATTTAGGTTATACATTTTTGGCAAGAACATCACAGAAATGATCTTGTGTTCTTCTCAGTGCATCATATCAGGAGATACATGATATGTTTAGTCACAAATGATGTTGACTTTGAGAAGTCTGCTAAGATTCTTCACTGTTACAGAGGATATTTTTGACACTCCTATCTAAGAAACTGTTAGATAACAGAAATCTAACAAAATTTAAGTATAGAAGAATTTTAAAATATTAAAATTTCAAGCTGGTAGATATATAGATATTGCCCCCTAAAAGAAGGTACACTCTATTCAAATGCACATTAAAAAGTACAAATATTGGCAATATATTAGGCTACTAAAAAGCCTCAGTAACTTCCATAGACATGACACCATATGAATCACATGGCCTAGTCTTAATGCAATGTAATTACAAGTCAAATATAAAGAGATATCCAAAAGCTTGTGATTGAAAACAAACCAAAAAATACACTTCTAAATAATTCATAAGCTAAACATCTTATTATAATTTACCTTACAATATATTTAGAAGCAAACAACAATAAAATCACCCTGTATTATACTTGTGTGATGTACCTGGAGGATAATTTATCATGTTAAATAGATATTTTAGAAAATAAGGAAGATTGAAAGATTCAGTTGTGTTTATTTCAAGAAGCTAGACTACAATTAAATTTCCCTTCTCTCCAAATAAAAAGTGGAAGTGATAGAAACAACCAGAAATTAATTATGCAAAAAACAAACAACATAAATTAGCAATAAAAACAAATCATTGGTTTCTTAAAACAATAATAAAATAGAAAAATACTAACAAAATTGATCAAAAAAAGAGAGAAGGTACAAATAAATTGCACAGAATGAAAAAGCAGCATAAACAGGTTTTATAGAATTGAAGAAAAGCATATGGAAATACTAGAACCACTTTATGCCCAATAAATTCTAAAACCTAAAATAGAGAATGTTTTAGAAAAAAATACAAATTCCCATTTTTCTTAAGGGACAACAGAAAACAAGAAATTGAATTGGTAAAAAAAGTCCTCACCTGCTACCACCTAGGTCCAAAGGAACCAAGCTGAAATTGTTCTATGAATTTTGCTAAACTTTCAAGGAACCTGTAATGCTTATCTCATAGAGTTTCAGAAAACAAATTAAAAGAGACAAAGCTATCCAACCTAGTTTGATATCAGTATAAGCTTGACACCAAAACCAGATACAGGCAATACACAAAAATAAAATTAAAGATTAATGACAAAATGGAAGCTAAATCATAAACAAAATGCTTGCAAATCAAATCGAGGAATATTTTTAAATAATTTACTTTGGCTAAGTATGGTGTGTTATAGGAATGCAAGAAATAATTAACATTATATTTATTAATGAAATATCCCACATTAGCAAGTTGTAAAAAATGTGATATCTCAACAGATTCAGCAGAGCGTTTACTCATGATAAGAAGACTAAAATAACTAGTTGTAGGAGATAATGTCTTCAAACATAATTAAGAAGGTAAAATATTAGAAGCAGTCTCTTTGAAACCCACAGAACAAGGATGCCTCCAATATCTGTTCTCTCCTTCTGCAGTAATATAACACTGATTTTTAAAGTGGGCCCATAGCTGCCTATATGGCCCAGCCTCTCTGATAATTGGATATAACTTTGTCATTTTGGAAGTGTTTTGGAAGCAATGTGTATAAATTTTAGGGTGTATCTTTAAAGGAAGGGAGCACATCCCATTTTTAACACCTCGGCTTTCTTGCCTACTCAGCTGGACACACAGCTATGAATCATCTTGGACCATGTGGATGAGGACAACATCCTAAAAATGGCAGAGCAAACAGATACAGCCACCTTGGTCTCTGACACCATGGAGTCACTTTACCAGTCCTGGGAAGTATTCTATTTTATTCAAACCACTGATTTAAAAAAAAAAAAATCACTGTAATAGCTGTTGAACTTAAATTCTCACTAATGTGCCTATTTTTACCTCTTCTATTCACTGTTTTACTGGAGGTTTTGAGCAGTGAAATAGAAGAAAAAGAAATGTGGTATAACTTCTAGTAAGAAAAAATCTAAGAGGATCTACAGACAAACCCGTTAAACTAGTGAGAAAGATCAGCCAGGTAACTGTTTACAAGACCAATTATGAAAACATTAAAATTATACCATGAACCAGTAACAAGGCAACTGGAAAATGTTATTAAGAAAAAGCAGTTTCACAATAAGAGGAAACCCAAAAGTGACCTAACACTAAATGTAATAAAAATATCTATTATTATTATGTGAAAACTATTAAAAGAATACCAAATTATTTTAAAGTACATAAAAGGAGACAGATGAATGAATAAGTAGAACATATCCATGAATGGAAAGATTAAAAATGGAAAAATGCTAGCTTTTCTCCAAGTAAGCAATAAATTCAACATAATTTAAATAAGACCTCTAAAACTCTATTTTGTGGAACTTAATTAGCCAAATCTAAAAATTTTTTGAAAGTTCATGGTTATATGATATACTAGATATATAGGAAAGTATCACAACATGTTTGGAAAGAAAACAACACCAGGATAGTAGTTGACTCTGGGGAGGGGGAATGAAATTGAAGAATATTATGGGATTCCAACTGTGCCCATAATATTTTCTTTTAAAAATGTCAGTAGAAAATGTGTCAAAATATGTTTATTCATTCCAGGTGCTGAGTTTATATGTTTGTAATATTACTCTCTCTCCTTTTCTGGATATTTGAAATATGTCATAAAGAAAGAAATTCTGGCTGCAATGTATGGATATCTTAATAAAAATTCCATTAACCCCAAACCTTCTTGGTTACATAACTGAATTGCAGAAATCCAACTTTTTAAATACAAATCAAAATTTAACTCTTAAATGTGACAATTTGGGGGTCTGTCACGCATCAATTACATTTCTCTTTCCACCAATTCTTCCAGGATTAAGATGGGGAATCCAAGAGTAATTAAGTCCCCCTTTTTTATTTGCTATGTCTATTTGCTATCACTGCAGCATAAATCACTGTCAATACATGCTTCTTTACTACACTGGAATTTAGATAAGAGGCAACACTGTGTTTTGATATATAATTTCAACTTTTTTTTCTTTTTAAAAATCAGGCCTACATTTCAAGTCCTGCCAGTTTGTCTGGTATTGTGATTTTAGTTGATATTTGGGTTCCTTCTAGTGTTTTGTAACTAACTCTGAAATAAACATATATGTTTTTTATGTGTTTTCTGCATTCAGGAGTACTGCCTCAGCTACGTCTCAAAAGTGGATTTATTGGCTCTAAGGCTTGCATAGTCTTAAAACTCTGTATTTGTACATCCAAATAGCTTTCTAACTGAAAATATCTAATTTATGTGTCTTTCTCAAATGATTGATATTATTAACTTCATTATACAACTGCTGACACAGTATATTAGTCTTTGAGATCTTTGATAATTTAATAAACTATATTTTTACTATTTAAATTTTCATTTGCTTAATTGAAAATGAGTTGATCATTTTCATATATTTATTAGTTGACTCAATTTTTATGAATTTTCTACTTGTTGCCTTTAATAAAGGATTAAGCAGGATTAATCAGTTAATTAATTAATCCTTTAATAAAGGATTAAGCAGTTAATTAATTATACAGTTAATTAACAATTGTATAATTTATTTATATAACAAAGTTATTAATCCTTTGTTATGTGTACTGCATGGTTTTTCCAGTTTTTATTTTTGTTATGTTATAGTTAAAATATTTTACAAATTTTACGAATTTGTTCATTTTTTTTTCTGTGATTATTTTGTCATCTTCGAACTTACACAGTCCTTTCCTTTCTGATAAGTATTTACATATTTTCAAAACTTTCATGATAGTTTCACTCCCTAGATTTTATAATTTGTTGAATATACAATTTATCTTAAAGTGAGATATAAAGTGAAATTTTTAAATTGACTTTTTGAAAATAGTCAAGCAATTGATCCAATACTACTGGCTGACTAAATCACCTTTTTTTCATTAACACATTTTCTAATGAAAATTTATTGGGTTTTTTTCCTGATTATATAAGTAATAAAGCAGATATTACTTTATTTTTCATACTATTTCTATGTTATTAAGTGTTCTATAGAGGTATAGTTTTGCCCAGTCTTTGTCTAGCTAGCTAGTTATACAGCAAGAGATTTTTTAATGATGTGCTTCAAATGTACAGAAAATTAGAACATAAAATAACAAACAAACATATGACTTGATGACTTTTTAATGACTTTTAAAATTACTTTTTGATTACTTTAATTTTGTGAAATATTTAATGTTTTAGTTTTCTTTATGTATGTTCCATATATTTTTATCTTTTAAAAATGTTTGTTCTTAAATGCTATGTCGTTTTGCTGCCTTTAAAATGCAAACTTTCAGGGCTTCCCTGGTGGTGCAGTAGTTAAGAATCCACCTGCCAATGCAGGGGACACGGGTTCGAGCCCTGGTCCAGGAAGATCCCACATGCGACGGAGCAACTAAACCCGTGCGCCACAACTACTGAGCCTGCACTCTAGAACCCTGGAGCCACAACTACTACACGGGCGCCTAGAGCCCGTGCTCCGCAATAAGAGAAGCCACCGTCATGGGAAGCCCCCACACCGCAACCAGAGAAAGCCTACACACCGCACAGAAGAGTAGCCCCTGCTCACCACACCAGAGAAAGCCTGTGTGCAGCAACAAAGACCCAACACAGCCAAAAATAAATTAAATAAATAAATTTTTTTATAAAATGCAGTCTTTCAAATATATCTTCCCACTTGCTTTTGTTGATAGGTAAAAAAGCTATTGAATTTTAGATGTTTATTTTATAATGATCCCTTTTAATAATATTAATACTGTTTAGTTGCTTTTCTTGGGGTTTTTATGACAAATAGTTATATTAACTAAAAAAAAATTATTTCCTTCTTTTCAAAATGTATGTGTCATTATTGTCCTCCTCTAGTTGGATTGATTGTAACTTCAAGGACAGTGTTAAATATTGTCCTGAGCCATCTGTTTTCTCCCTGACATTAAAGGGATTTAATTCAGTGTGTCTCTCATGGGGTATATTGGGTGGAGATAGTTTTATTATGTTAAACAAGGATCCTTTCCTTCCTTTTCTAGTTTAGTGAGAAGGTTTTACCAAACTTTAAAAAATGCTTGGCATAGTTAACTATTAATATAATGCCTTTTAGCGCTTAACAACAAAATTATATGATTCTCTTCTTCTTAGCAGAGATAAATTATATTACCATATTTCCCACTCTTGTATCCTAGAAATGACCTACTTGGTCACTGAGTATTTTTCTCATAACACACTTAAAACACTTTGCTAGCTTTTTATTTAGGAAAGCTTTGTTTTGTTTTGCATTTACAGTGATATATAGGGCTGTACTGTAGATTTGTTTAATTTTCTTTTTGTTGGGTTGTGATATCAAGTTGTTCTTGCTTTTATGTATATAGGTATGTCGCCTAGAGGGTCCTCCCTACTCTTCAACTATACATATGGAACAATTACGTTCATTTTCACTTTTAGCATTGTTAGGGGAACCACTGACCGAAACCTCTCACCCTGGCCAGGCCCGATAGTAACTACCTGCATGAGTTAACTTACAACAGGAGGTCTTGGTAAGGAACGCAGAACTAACAAGCTACCACCAACCGGAAGAATTTGGGAAAGGTCAAAAGGAGAGAGGAGACGCCAGTCCATATGTCCTAACGATCTCCCAGAATCATTCTTGCTGAAATCCACCTTGGTTGAGTGATGCGTAGGCCACCAGGAAGGACCCTGAGTCAGAACGACTGGCCAGAGAAACCCAGAAACTAACCCCATTACCACGAAACCTAAGACTGTGAGCCATGAGGCAGAGTAGTTCTTCTGGGTTCCCTTACCCTCCTGCTCTCTATCCAGGTGCCCCTTCCCAATAAGGTCTCTTGTTTTGTCAGCACGTGTGTCTCCTCAGACAATTCATTTCTGAATTTTAAACAAGAGCCCACTTTGGGCCCTGGAAGGGGTCCCCCTTCCTGCAACAGTATTAGGGTCTGAAAAACACATTTAGATAATACACTGGCGCCTGGTCTCTAGTTGCTTTAGTGTTGCAGCAACGGAATGAATAGTTGTGCCCAAGACAGTATGGACAGTGTGGATAATATTTACAACCTGGCCCTTTAAAGAAAAAGTTTGCCAGCTCCTACCTTAGAGGACCATCCAAGCAGGAGTCCCGTGGCCACCCCAGCGATCTCTTCTGATGTTCCCTGTTAAACTAATTAAACAAGGAGGCTATTAGACTGAGGTGGCTCTAATCCTATGGAGGCCTTTTTAAGCAAACCAAAATCTAAGGCGTAAATGCCTCAAGGTTCCAGAAGAAATCTAAACGCTAAGGACGACCAATCACAAACAGCCACTTGGGCTTTAAGCTGCAGCCAATCAAATAATTTCCTCTGTCTGCTTCCACACGCTCTCTATACTCTTTCCCCTATAGCTCCTGTCAGCGGAATGCTCCAAACCAACTACCCACTTGGTGCTGCCCCATTTGAACAGAGTTTTGCTCCAATAAACTCTTAAAATTTTAAATAGACCTCAGTTTATTTTTAACATCCCTCAGTTCCCCATCTCCTAATTAATCCAGCTCCATCCATGCTGTTATATTAGATGACTTTATCTTTGCTTGGCTGATTTTGTATTACCTTATGATCAGAGAAGTAAGGGGCTAATGATTATTACCTCGACTACCATCTAGTGGAGGAAGATAGGATTTAACATATTCCAGACAACCAGAAGTTTAGAACACTTTTTCTACAAATTTTTTCTTCTTTAATATTATTATCACAGTTAGTGTCACTGTGTTTAAGCTTCCAAATTTTCATTATGATGGTTATTATCATAATTATTATTTCAGTCAAGACTTTTTTGAATAACCAACATGTTTTTGTATAGCATTGCATATACCCTCTTTTCCAGGTTCTACTTCCCTCTTTTTTATTTAATTTAATTTTTATTGAAGTATAACTGAATTACAATGTTGTGTTAATTACTGATGTACAGGAAAGTGACTCAGTTATACATATATACATTCTTTTTCATATTCTTTTCTATTATGGTTTATCACAGGATATTGAATATAGTTCCCTGTGCTATATGGTAGGACCTTGTTGTTTCTACTTCCCTCTTGACAGTAAACTTTTCAGTAGCAGCAAGAAATGCCAAGACAGAAAGTATTAAAAGGAGACAAATACCATCAATTTAGAATCCTATGTTATTAATAGTTTTTTTCTATTTTCTTTTCATTTTCTTTATACTTATATGATAGGTTGGCAACATATGTGGTGGTCAGCATAATGGCTTTACAAAGATGTCAATGTCCCAATCCCTGAAATTTATGAATATATTATGTGGAAAAACGGACTTTGCAGATGTGATTAAGGCTCAAGATCTTGACACAGGAAAAGTGTCCTGGATTATCCAGGTGGACTCAATCTAATCAAACGAGTCCTTACAATGTGGTTAAATGAAGAAGTAACTATGAAAGAAAGGTTAAAGAGGTGCAATATTGCTGGCTTTAAAGATGCAGGAAGGGCTTCATGAGCCAAAATAATAAATTTGTATTGGTTTAAGACTCAAGGTTTGTGGCAACTTGCTGTGGCAACTTGTTATGACAACAATAGAAAACTAGTATACAGAGTATATAAAAACCTAACCTGACCTTTTTTTTTTTTTTAATCTTAGCACAAAAGGCACTACTTCATTATCTTTCTGCACTTACAATTGCTCCTAAGAAGTTTACTGTCACTCTGATTTTGTTTAGCACTTTTATATGTTTGGAGCATGGTTAATTTTGGGAATGAGTCAAAGATTCAGCTCAGCTACTGATCTTATGTAGAATACCTTGGTTTAAAAATATATAACTTTGTTATTAATTTCTTGGTAGCAGTGTATTTTTCTTATTGTGATTAGAGAATATTGCTTGTACAAATTCTACTTTTCAAATTGTTAGAGGTTGTTTGGGCTTAAAATATGATAGCATTGTTTGCAGATAATTTGAGGAATATAATATACAAATAACATATATTCTCTATAATTTATGACATTTTGTATAACTCATAAATTACATTATTTAAGATATCTTTATCAGTGTCTTAGTCCTAATCTCTCAAATGTGATGGATGTTCAATGCCTTCACTGTAAGTATTTATTTTTTTAGTTTCTTCATGTATGTGTAGTACCTTTTGCTTTGTATATTTTGATGCCATTGTTTATCAAGTAAGAGTTGACTGTTATATCTTCAGAGTGGATTTCAATTCATTATTTTCTGCCTTTATCTTTATTAAGTCCTTTAACTACCTACTTTTTAGTTCATTTTGTTATTGTTTTCTAGTTTCATAGATGACTGTTTACTTAAAAACTTTCATTATTATTATTTAATAATAAAGAATATAGAGCCATGAATTTTCTCTAAGGTGATTTTGCCTTTATCCCATATAATTTCATATGATATGCTCATTTTTCCTTGAGTTCTACAGAGTCTGTGCTTTTAGCTGATTTTTATAAGAAATTCTTTTCTATTCCCAAGAGATTTGATTTGTATTTTTTATTAAATTCCTTGTCCTTTGAAATGTAGTAAGAAAATATGACGCATCTGCTTTTTCAATTTAATGGGATTTTGCTATAGGTCTTAATTTATAGAAAATTGATTAAAAATATCCCATGGAAATTTGAGAAGCATGTGTATTCTATGTTAGTTGCTTACAGAATTATCAATATATTAATCAAGGTAGTCATTTATGATTAATTAAATTTATGTATCTATTTGATCTGATCATTTCTGAGAGAAAGGTATTATAAAATATTTCTTCATGATTAAAGCTCTATCAGTCCT
Source organism: Lagenorhynchus albirostris (assembly GCF_949774975.1). NCBI lineage: Eukaryota > Metazoa > Chordata > Mammalia > Artiodactyla > Delphinidae > Lagenorhynchus > Lagenorhynchus albirostris. The sequence continues at coordinate 40,745,798 of NC_083107.1, forward strand.
TTCTCTGATCACATTTTCTTCACAGCAGAAAATATAGTTTAAATAAATATAATATCCTTCTATGTCTTTTTATCAGACTTAGAATAAACTTGTTGCTGTTACCTTACCCAGTGTTCTTTTAGTCTATAGAACACACTTAGTTACTTCTTTCCTCAGAGCCTCTGCATATGATACTTCGATTGTCTGAAATACTTCTACCTCCTCACCTCCCACCCATACGCCTTGTTCTGGCATCTTTGCTCCTGTGCCTCCCTTTCATCCTATAGTTTCAGGTACTTAAATGTTTCTTCATCATAAATCCCTCCCAAAACTAAAATGGGTTCTTCCTTGAAGAAGAAGAATGGTTTTCATAGTAAAATTCTTTTTTTTTTTTTTTTCCGGTAAGCGGGCCCCTCACTGTTGTGGCCTCTCCCATTACGGAGCACAGGCACCGGACGCGCAGGCTCAGCGGCCATGGCTCACGGGCCCAGCCGCTCCGCAGCAGGTGGGATCTTCCCGGACCGGGGCACGAACCTGTGTCCCCTGCATCGGCAGGCGGACTCTCAACCACTGCGCCACCAGGGAAACCTGTAAAATCCTTTTTTTAAAAAAAATTTTCCTCCACTACCTATTGACGGCAGCTATTCTGAACATAGAGGTTCCTCTGTGACTTTTAGGAATATATATTTGCCAAGAAATGAGAAACTATCTGGGAGTTATCCTTTCTTTATCTTTAATTTTCAGCACTTAGGACCAGGATACATACTCCTTTGCAATTTTAATCACATCTGCATGATGTCTTCCAGAAAATCCTAAAATTTATTATTTCTTTGATGCCCATTCATAGTTTTACAGCGGTACAAGACAACTATTATTTCATATTTCTCTTCCTTTTATTTTATTAAGAGGTGAAAAGAGAAGTAAATATGTGAACAGAATTCATTATATAGAAATTCAAATTTTAAAACCTAAAAAAACCCCTTAAGGAATGGGTATTGAATGATATATGGGCAAATGCTTTTCAGCCTATTTTGAGTAAATATATTTAAATTTGATACACTTGTATTACATATTATATTGATGTGTTTCTTATTTATCAATACTTGTTTATTTAAAATACATTTACTTGTTAATAGGAGATCATACATTTTATATATTTTTGACTTATGTTTGCTGACCGTTAAAGATATGAAAAAGATGTTCAAATTTATTCATAATAAGATAAATACCAATTAAAATTACACTGAGTTACTATTTCTCCTCTATCAGGTTGGCAAAAATCCAAAAGTTTGACAACAGTTGGCAAGGCTGTGAGAAAATACGCACTCTTATATATTGCTCATGATAATAAAAAGTGATACAATCCCCATGGAATAAAATTTGGCAACATCTAACAAAACTACATAAGCATTTACCCTTTGACCCAGAAAGCTCATTTCTAGGAATCTATCCCAAAGATACTCTGGAAAAATACGAAAGATATATGCATAAGGCTATTTACTAGAGTTATTTATAGCAGCAAAAATTAGAAAGAACCCAAATACTCATCAATTGGTGTTTGATTGAATATGAACTATTGTACATTCATACAATGGAAATATGTAGCTGTAAAAAGAAATGAGGAACATTTTTATATACACATATGGAATAATTCCCAGTGTATGTTTTTAAATGAAAAAGAAAAATAAGTTGGAGAAAACTGTGTATGCTTATCTATAGTACAGGAAAAAGGAGTAAGATCATAGATATTGAAGATTAAAAAGTTATATACCTTGTTTTATAGATTTGACTTTGTAATTATGAACATATTTTATGTAAATATAAAAAATCAAATCAAAAAATGCCAACAGTTAAAAACAAAAATTAAAATGAAATAAATGAATCTAACTCTGTAGTAAATTGGTGGCATAACCACCCAGAAAAGAATTAATGCAAGAGACTGAAATATAGTGAATCAACTGAACTTTCTTAGTGGGTTACATCATGAAAACCAAAATAACAGAAAAAAATTAAACTGTTTTTGGTAATCTACTCTTGGTGTTGTTATTCTATAACTATTACATATGTGTAGTAGGATAAAATACATTAATGTCACTAGGAACTAAAAGTTTTGGTATAAGAGAGAAGAGAAATAGATATAAGAGTAAGGGGATTAAAGGCTCAAATTCTACATTTGAGTTAGAAATATTGATATGATGTCATATGTATTTTATCTTAAAACAAAACAAAAATGCAAACAAACATATTTCCTAGATTTGTCTACTGAATAGTCGAGAAACAATGACTAACCCAATAGTAATGAGCACCCACATGCCCAAAGTATGGTCTCTAAGTATAATTTCCCAGTAAACAAGCCAAGGCTCCTTGCAGAAATGTCTGAATACAAGTCTGAGGCAGGAAAAATACAAGACAATCCTGGAACACTGTGTCCAAACGGAAAGCAAGGTAATTATTAAAAAACTACAGGACATGGGCTTCCCTGGTGGCGCAGCGGTTGATAGTCTGCCTGCCGATGCAGGGGACGTGGGTTCGTGCCCCAGTCCAGGAAGATCCCACATGCCACAGAGCGGCTGGGCCCATAAGCCATGGCCGCTGAGCCTGCGCGTTTGGAGCCTGTGCTCCACAACAGGAGAGGCTGCAACAGTGAGAGGCCCGTGTACTGCAAACAAACAAACAAACAAAAAACAAAAAAACAAAAAAAAGCTACAGGACTCAAGAGCCAACCCAAAGAATCTCTTATTGACCAAAGACAATTCAATTTAAGCAGTAATAAGAATAACTGTAAGGAGGTGGAACATATGCAATACGTTTACATACATGAGTATATCATAATAATTAAAGAAAAAAATCTCACTGGTTGCCTTTGAGATTGCTAAGGAATCAATATAAGCATTCTTTTGTCTTTTCTATGTGAAATTAACTCTCTGCCTTTCTTATTTTAGGAAAAGGCTTCTTTTAATATAATTGTTCCAGCTAATAAATGAGAAAATAAGTGATAGAATTAGAATATCATGATTTTTAAATCCCAAATGAAATAATGGATTTAAGTATTGATTATAAATGGATGCTAACATAAAAAATGAACAGAAGCAGGAATTATGAACTTTCTGGAGGAAGATTCTATTTATAAAGCAAGCAAACAAACAAAAAACTCAAAAGATACAATCATATCAAGACTGCATAGATAATAGTTAACATAGGAGGCCCAAACCTTCTATCCTCAGAAAGTCCTGCTTATAAGGTTGGTCCTTGACTGGTATCTGGAAGCTTGGATTTCAAGAGAGTTACCACCATTCACTGATAAGAATGTCTCACTGTGCCTTGACTGTTTGAACAATGTGGTTTACGTTTAACACCCTTTCTTTCTGGGAGTCTCAAATTGTGGTATGTGCCAGGCAGAAGGTGCCTGCATGACCAGCACCCAATAAAAACCTTGAACACTGAGTTTCTAGTGAGCTTCCCTAGTGTATGGCATTTTATGTGTGTTGTCACTTGTTGCTAAGTGAGTACTATGTGACCTCACTGGGAGAGGGCTCTTGCAAGCTCGCACCCGGAGTTCCCATGTGTATTTACCCTTTGTTGACTTGTCTTTGTATCCTTTTTCTGTAATAAATCATAGCCATGAGTATTACTATATGCTGAGTGCTTTGAATTTGTCTAGTGAATCATTGAACCTGAAGGTCATCTTGGAGACCCCAACACAAAGACTCTATATGTTACCACCAGTCTACAGAAAATACATGGAATAAAGGAACATGTAAATGATACCACAGGGATGCATTCAGCAGAGTACAGAATGTGGAAAGATCTATAGTCTCTTTAACACATAAATTGCAAGAGAAACAAAGAGGAAGAAAAAAATCTATTAATTAAAAGAGACTTATGAAACATTTAGAGATGAAATAACCCAATGCCTGGGATTGGTTTTAAAGTAATTCAATAATGACAGTGGAAGAGAGCACAGAGTAAAAAATTATATTACTTATATTTCAAGAATTTAGAAAAAGCACTTTGAGGAGTCCCAAAAAAAATCAAGAGAAAGGAAATAACATATATCAAAACAAAATAAATGAAATGTAAAACAGGAGAACTGAGGAAGGTATAAAAACAAAAGCCTTGAGTTGATTACTTTTGTTGGGGTCAGCTGGGGCTATGCTTAAGCAGTTTAAGAAATCTCTCCTCTTATTCTGCACTCATAACACTCTCACTTTAGCTTGGTAGCCCCATTGTCCACCTTAACAGCTTCAAAAATGTTTTCTGTCCATGTGCTGAGGTCTTTCTGCTTCACTGTAAAAGAATCCCATTGACCCCTTGGTATGAACATGTTTCAATTTCAGTTTTCCCCTTACCTTTTACCTTTTTTTTTTTTTTAATATAATCCTAGTCTACATGCTGTGGCGAAGGCCAGAGTATTAGGTTTATGTGGGAGGGAAGATAGAACAATTACATATGATAAAAGAACATAAAATGTATATATACACATACATATGCATATATATTTATATGTCTATATGTATGTGTGTATACATATACACACTTATGCCAAAATATGTTGATTATATGACTATATTGTGTATTTCTCTAAAATCAGAATTTTTGAAATGAATTTTCTCTGTTAAAATAGAAAACATTACATAGTTGCAAAAGAAATATCAATGTAAAACAAAAATAAACAATGAAAATATATATACAGATATTAAAGACTTATTTAATTAAACAGGACCCTGGAGGTTTATTGAAAAAGACCATGGCTCAAATGCTTTATGGATTAATGCTTTAATCTTCAAGGAACAGATTCTTCTTTTAATATAGATTTTTCTTTGAGCATATAGGAAATATAATGCAGATATAAATTTAATATTAAAAGCAGTTAACATGATAAAAAAAGGAAAATGAAGAAAATCTCACATAAACATATATGCAAAGATGCTTGAAATAGTAGCAATTTCAAATCTTTATTTAGTTTCTACTCTTTCTTTAATAAAGGTTGTATATAAGATGTGACTTTACTTTTGATGCAGTCCTAGCGTCATCCCAAAAGTTTGGATATATAAATAATATTCAGTCTCATGATTTCCTAAATCGTTATTTTTAAAATTAATAATGTGAATGAAATAGTACTGAACTTATAATTTATGTCCTCCTTGATCTGTAATTAGGCAAATTTAAATTTTCAAGTGTTTGATTTTCAAAACTGTTGTTAAACATACATTTATTTGTAACTCAGAAATAAAATAATTTGATTTCATCAAATAAAAGACGAAGACTGTTGTGTGTTGCTCTCTCTACTTTGTTAGTTTCCTAACCATGATTCCTCCCATTCTTTGTCATCCTGATTTTTGTCATATTGCTCCCTCTTTTCCTTTATAGTAGGCATCTCTTTGTAAATTTTGTCCTCTTATGTTTTATCTTTAGGTACATTTATCAAATTATTTAGGATAATATTTTCCAATTTGTGAGCTCCAAAACACTTTGTTTTATAAAATGTTAATAAGTATTCTGCAAGAAGAACTCTTCCATGGTAAGGCTAGCTTGACAATGCAGAGGTAAACACAATTACACTGATATCCTTATTTAAAGGCATCTTAAGGGAGACTAACCTAATCATAAGCATTGTGAATTTTCCCTAGGAAGTTGTATTATGTAACATTTCCCTCCAATTTTCAACTATAGGACCCATTTTAAAGTCTAGAACACTTTTAGCATTCCATAAATTCAGTGTTTTTCCAATAGGACAATATTGTTTTGGACTATCTCTAGATTTTTAACCAACAGCAATACTCACTGGCAGTCAAACTTGCCATTTCTTCCTTATTATTCACTTTTAAATTTTAGTGGTAAAATTTTTGCCACTGGTAAAATTTTTACTTGGTAAAAATTTAAAAGTGAATAATAACCTGGAGCAAATTTTTAATTTTTTCTTTGGTGAAAAGGTACAAAATGGTATATTCTTCTGATACATTGCTTATCTTAAGATGACATTCACATGATAACAACAGCTTGATTGGGTATAAAATCTTGAATCATAACTGTTTCCTCTCAAAACACCACAAAGGTTTATTTTCTTCTGGCAGTTTAGCTGTGTTCCTCTTCAGTGAATCTAGCTTTATGCCTAAGAATCAAGCATTTCACCAGAATATGTCTAGGTAAGTATCTCTTTCATTTATTTTTCTTGATACATGGTGAGCCTCCTCAGTTTCTAGATTCGAAAGTTTTTGGACGAGAAGTGTTTTCTTCTCCTACACCTTTATTACTTAACTTGTTTGGATTTCTTCTATCCTATTTCTATTTTTTATAGTTTACATTTATTCTTTTTCCTTAATTTTTTTTTCTTTCATGATTTACGTTGTCTTATCCATTTCTTCAGCATAGTAAGAGTACTTTTCTTGTCTGCTCTATATGCTGATGATTCAAATTTTCTGCAGTTCCAAGTAGGCTGCTTTGGTGTCTCTGAGATTTGGGAGTAATTATTCAACCTTGATTGCTTTGCCTTATTTTCTCTGAAAATATTTTGTACATTTACATTCTATAGTTATTCAATTTGATAACAAACAAAGCAACTTAGAGAATTCCAAGGGAGTTGCTACCATGAATCATAGAGAATAATATTGTCTAGAGGGGAAAATTTTCATTTTGGAACTGGACATAAGCCAAGTGAACCAAACCAGAAGGCAGTCTTTAGGGGGTGAGACTTTCTCCTCCATACAATTTATTAGTTGTATACTTCCTTCCTTCTTCTCTCTGTCTTGTGATACTGAGCAAATTCCGCAGATGGTTGTGTAGGGTAACTAAGTTGGTCAAGGTGATTACAATGTGACTATCAGCTTGTTTGCTGCTTGCTACAAAAGATGCTGAGCCCCTGACCTTATTTTCCTCAGCTGCAACACGATCCACTGTGTTAGAGCATTCATATGGCCCAGTGATGCCCATGGGATTTGAGAGACAAGGGGAACAGGTGATAGCATGATGACACACCCTCTGTTCGCTGAGTACTGAACTGTCTTATTCTGATGTAGTAAGTTTCGTTGTCTACTTTTGGTATCTATGGAGTAGTAACAGGTTGACTCCTTGCCATCTTTTGTGAGGCTAGGGTTGTTCTCTGTCAGAGATTTTAATGCTGCTGAATGTATGTCCATTGTCTTAACTCAAAATAACTTGGAAAGAGTAAAAAAAGAAGTGGAAAACAGAAGGCCTCTATAGGGATAAAAGTTTTGTATCTATTTGAGCATATATTGAAATGTACTTTACACTAATTAAATTAATGAATCCATTCGTGTCTGCTAGTAGGAGTGTGGCCAGGTGAAAGCTAGCTGGCTGGCTGGTCACAGTTCTGACAGGCCTCTATGTTGAATCACCTCAGTCCAGAGTCTAGATCTCAGCCTTGGAATCTCATGAAATGGATGTTGTCATATACTGAGGGTGGGGTAGTCTCTCAGAGATGAGCTTAGAATAATAAAGGTCATGTCTAAATCAGAGATACGCTTCATTAATTTATTATCAGAGATCCCCTCTCTGGAGAAGGTAATGCTAGTATTTGCTAAACAGGGAAGGCCCCTGCCCCCTCATCAGGAAGCCAATTTAAAATCGAAGGACTGCTCTGTAAGGTTGGAATCAGGGCAAAGGTGTATGGTAGTGAGTGAGGCTTGAGGAATCACCCTGTTTTACGCCTCTGGTGCCCCAGGTGCTCTGGTTCCTATGCATTCCTGACAGGCACATTTACCAACTTTAAAATTTCTGGCTCCTATTTTTCTGTATTTCTACTGCCTTCTATTCCTGTTTTCTTAACCTACCATTCTTCTTGGATGTGTTACTGTAAAAGATTCAGCTATTTCCCCATTAAATATTTTTTGGAATGAGCCTGGGCAAATAAATATCTCCAGGTCTCACCCTTAGCTATGGAGACCTTCAGTCTCTTTAAGATGACTTTGCAAATATCCAATCTCATCTTTATGTGTTTATTATATTGGTATAATTATCAGCCTTAGAGATATTTTAATGTTAAAAAATATACTATGGGTATATGCCTAATGTATCAATTTAATGTTATGTATACATGTTTACAAACACATATAAATGGTCCAAAGTTTAGTTATTTATTCAACAAGTATGAACTTTGTATCTTCCACGTCCTCAACACTTTTGTAGGTGCTGGAGGTACAGTGATGAGAGTCAAGCTTTCCGCATTCAGGGAACTGACATTCTAGTGACAGTATGGATATATATTTATAGCATAATTTCAGATAGTAATAAGCTTATGAAGCAATATGAAGCCAGGTAAAAACTGAAGAAAGATATGGGTGGCTATTTTAGATGGTACCATGATACTTTAAATAGTTCTTAGAGCACAAAAGCTATATTGGGAATGTCATTAAACAAACAGATGTATTTGCTAATTCTGTTATTTCCACTTTGATCATAAAAACATTGTAATAACTGTAATGTGAATATGCAACATCTGTCAATAAATCTGACATTCTCTCATCTTTGTGATTCAGACATATTAGCATTGATTGGTTGTAAAAAGAAAATATAAAAAAATCTTGTTCAAATGCAGTCAACATATAAATACTTTGAGGACCCTGTTAACGTACTGACATTTGAATGTGTGATGAAATGGAGTAGATGCCATAGAAATTCAGATAATGTTGAGAAATTCTTAAACTTCAGTTAGTATATTAGTCTTCTGTTCTTTCATAATCCATAAAAAGCATGCAGCATACGGTAATGTGTCAAGAATTTTTTAAAATCCTATTTATGTGTATAAGTTCACATAAGATGCATCTTCCTTTGTGTATTATATAATGATGCTAAAATGTGAGGTCATTTAAGGATTTGCCAAACATGGAAAAAGAAATATATTTGCAGTTTTTACATTAGGATACAATTATGCTTTGGAAAAGCACTCTTGACTAAATACATCTTAGAAATACGCTTTTGAGAGGGACTGAATAGCACACAAATTCTGATCTCTTTTAAGTCATCTTGAAAAACGGACTACAGAAACATGAGCTGAGCTTTAATAAAGTGCTAATTAGGCGTGCATGCCACAATTTGAATGGTGATTGTATGAAATGTACAGAAATCTCAGCAGCAGAGGAATGGTATGTGGATTTTGGGGACAAGTTGTGACAGTGAGGTGCTAGTCCTTTGATGGCATGAATTTAAAACCTTTAATGCTGACAGAGACTTTGAGATTATCTATTCAAGCTCTCAATTTGCGCAAGAGGAATCTAGGGCTTAGCATCCATAAGTGACTTGCTCAAAATCACGTAACACGGCAAACAGGTCACCTGATGGGTGAGTCTGTGCTACGCCTCCAGCCCTTACTGCCTCAGCTCCCCCCTCCCATTCACTTTTCAGCCATTTTATTGAACTTCACAGCACAAGGGTTTAGAAAGAAAGTGAAATTCACATGTGTACGTTGTCCTTTTGTTTTCTAGCTGCTCCAGTGAAATATTTTGAAGAAAAGGACAGTAAAATGAAAACGAGGTTTAGGGATTTCATTTATTCTCTTTTTCTTATATCCTGCCATAAGAAATTTTAAAAATTCATAACGTGACCAAGATGATATCAGAAATGGGAGTTGGAGGAGAGGATTGAGGCAGAGTTAGTCAGAAAGGGAGGAGAGAGTGAAAAGGGGCCGTGCCAGACACTGAGGTAGAAAATCACAGTTCCTAGATCAGTGATCATCTCCCTGGTGGCTAACTTTTCTGAATTTGAAAAGGAAACTATTAACCACTCTAGGTCTTTTTTTTTCCTTGACTATGGGATGAAAAGCATTGCCTGGTTAATCTCTGAGGTCCTTTTCAGTGTCACTAGTCAAGGACTGGGTCTGTGTTCAGCCTTTTGGAAGTCTTATGGAAGACATATATGTAATTCTTGATTAAGCCTCTCAACTGCTCCTTATATACAACTAGAAAGCACTGATGTTTACTTTCAGGTGGAGATATTGTTGTTGATCTGTTAATAAGTCTGCTAATTTAGAATTAAAGTCAACTCTTAATTAAGCAGAAGGGAGACAGCATAGATGACTGCAAATCAGGTATAAAACAAAACTCCAGTTTGAGGGGATAAGTACAGTATGGTGGTTAGAAACAGACAGTTATTCTTGTGTTCAAATCCCAACTCTGCATTTACTAGCTATGTGATCCTTGGAAGGACCCATCAGGCCTTACATGATCTGGCCCCTGACTATATCTGTGACTTAAAGTCCTGCTTTTTTCTCCCATGAACAATTTGCTTCAACTACAAAACCCTCCTTGCTCATCTGTGGTCAGGACAAGCATGCTCAAACCTCAGGGCCTTTGCACATGCTACCTTTGCTTAGACAACTCCTCCTCCAGATATCTACATGGAACTTGACTCTCTTTTTTTTCAAAATTTCCTCAAATGTTACCTTTTTGAGAAAACTTACCTGACTGTGCTAGAAGGAATGATAATGATAGAAACTCACCTTTTTATATTCTTATATTCCTGCTCAGTGTTTCTTTATAGTCACTTCCTGATATATTATATATGTGTTTTTGTTTGGTTGTCTTTAGTCTACTCACATTACTAAGTAAACTCTTTGATGGAAGTCCCTGTTTCGTCCTTCCTTTCTCTCTTTTGTCTTTCTTTCTTTCAGTTGCCTTTTCACCTGGGTGTAAAGAGGTACCTGGCACACAGTAACTGTTCAGTATGCATTTGTTGAATAAATGCATGCTGGTGCTGATAGAAGAGCTAGTAACAGAAGTAGTTACATGCTACAGCTCTGGGAGATAGACTGGTGATGGGTGAAGAGTACAGGACCCTCATCGTCATTGAAGATGATTGTTCTTACTCTGTGTTACAGTTGTTATAAGTTATTTTAAAGAGATCATGGTTGGATCCTGGTCTAAAATATACCACCATCCTATGCACATTTAATCTGTATTTAATTTTATTTCTTCCACTTCAATCTACTTGGCTTCTGATCATAAATGGAAATGAGCCAGCAGAAAGGAGACGGCATCTACCCGTGCTGTATCCTTGCAGGAGTTCACTGTTCTGGAACCTGAACGCCATGAACTCTTACTCATGACTGTAGATATAAACCTAGGAAAATACTTTTATATCAATTAATTGAAATGATACAAATTTTTTAAATGTAGCTAATGTGAATGCGAATACAAGTAGATACAATCAATTTAAATGAACGCACCAGACCATACCTGTGGCCACAATTCTTCAAGCCCCACTAACTTTAAATATTTTCTGTAACTGGCTAATTTCATTTATGTCTCCTCGGCCACTTGCCTTAGCATGGAAGAACTGTACTAGGAGAAAGGACCCATGGCACGGTGGACAACTCTGGAGGTGAGGGTTTGAGTATAATATAATGATAAATTAACTTCTTTTTCTTGTTACCCCAGCAGGTGTTTTGTCTTCCCAAATAAAATATTTGGGGGGGGATGTAAACTATTTTCAGATCTGTTTTTTTCTTAGTTATATGATATTATAGACATGAAAAACAGACGATGAACAAAAGGATATCTTAAAATAAGGTCACAGAAGCATTTATATCAGTGAAAAAGTGAAAAATGCTTTTGCTCACACACACACACACACACATACACTCCTCACACATCTAATTTACACGCACATCTACTTCTCTCTCACACACATATAACTCACACACAACCACATGCACACATACATGCACACACACCCCACCGCCTCACCCCAGGACTCAGATGATCAATGCCCAGGCCCAGCCTCACTCCTGCTGAAGTCTCATGTGAGTTCTAACAAACCCCCCTCTAAAGCGGCCTCCTATCACATGCTCTTCAGGACAGGATGAACACATCTACCGAAAATCATGTTTTCTTTGCATCCTAACTGAAACAGCATTAAAGGGGGAAATGGGAATTCAGCACTGCCAGCTACAGTATCTCTCCTATCAGTTCACCAATAAGGCCTGGTAGGGACCTGCCGAGCCTCTGGATAAATTGTATTTTCCAAGGGTTAATTAAGCTGTCTTGAGCTTCTGCATGAAGAGGAACACACTGGCACTTGCAGCGCCTTCTGAAACCTGCTGTCGACATTACAGTCCCTGCTGCTTTTAGCTGTATCGATCCGATGCCTGACCTGTGAGATCCTTGATGGCTGCTAACACTAGAAGCTTACTGGAGCTTTCCAAGGGAGCTTCGGGACAGCTTGTGTAGTCAGGTACAATTACCTATCCCTCCAGGAGAGCCAATTAGTTCACAAAGAGCTGGAGCAGAACAAATGTTTTGTATGTGATTTAGAATCCTAAAAAAGAAAGGAGAAAAAAGAAAAAAAAAAGGCTTTGTTCCGTCTGATTCTTTTGTTCCTAATTTTATGATTATTGTTCGATTCACAGTGGTCCTCACATTTCCTCACATGTTTCTGAAAGAAGTAGAAGAACATGATAAACCAGATTTACTGTCTTCTCTCTTTAAACTATGAAAATTGCTTTGTGCCATTTAAGATCCGGTTTCTGGACTAATTGTATGAACTCAAAGGTAGGAAACCCAAGTTTGTTCTACTTTCTGCATTTCAGAAACTTTTTCTCTAAATGGTACAATAAAATTTAATCATAATGAAATGCTCCTTTAGAAAAGAATGGATGGCAACTATTTCTGAAACTTGGCCTTGCAGATAGAATGTAAGAAGAAGAGATTTCTAGGTAGAAATACGCTACACATAGCCAGATATATATCAACATTAATGTGATTGATTCCAAAACTACAGCTAATCTTTGCAGATTGTCAAATAATAAAGTGTGGTGTCCTTTGAATAAAAAGGTGGTATAACTGATCTATCATCTGCATGCCCTGAGCCTAAGACTCCTTTCCCAATCATAAGTATTAGTATTACTAAGACTTTTATATTTCCTGTTTCATTTTCCTTTGTGACCAGTGATATTCACTTCTGAGCTAGCTGCAGGATGTGGTTTGTCCATTAAATACATTTTTTTCTTTATTTTTGTCTCTGAATACTATCTTAATCATGCAGGATCAATACTTAGCCCTCAAAACATAGTGTACCAATAGAATTAAATGCAAATGGAATTTAATGCATCCTAGTACCAAAAAGCAACAAAATGAGGGGAAAGGGAAATTGGTTATTACTTTTAGTAATGGAGACAAAATTTTTAAAAATCTGCCTTCCAATATTCTTTCAATATAATATAATTATGTATATATGTGTGGTAGCTATGAAATGAACTGGGAACAGAAGTTCAATGTAAAAAATGGTATTAGGTATTTATCACAGAAACCTTTGGTCCCAGCTTAGATGAAGATAATGTAAACATTTGATTCCTGTTTCTGAAAGGCAGTAAAATTAAACTGACAAAAAGATTTCATCATATTTTAGAAATAAGTCATCTAAAGTAAAATCAGTCTCTGCACCTAAACCAGAGACCAAAGTGCAAAGACAGTAAAAAGGAAATTAAAAAAATCAGTCAACTGGGTTTACCTTAGCTGCTTTTAGTAAAATATGGTTTTATTAATTTGTAATAAAGTAATAATTGCACAGAGTCAAGTAGGGGCCTAACATGGACCTGAGGTAGGTGGAATTATAAGCCTGCTTACACGGAAGTAGAGGGCAGATGTTTGTCAATGTCTCTGTGCCTGGGAACTTTCTGGGTTCTGAGCAGGCCTGATGTTTGTCCCATTGATGCAGGCAATGTCCATGAAAGTAGATTCATGCTGCCACAACTTCTCCATCTGAAGACATAATTGCATGAAGGGGGAGATGACAGAGCTCAATCTTTTGTTGGTCTGTCTGTAAAATGGACTGGGAACTTGACATTGATGGCTTTCTGCTGCTTCAGATATTTTCCTCTCTCTTTTATTAATATCAAGTAGTGTTGAGACCATTTCATTTGGATGTTGGAAAGGAGTTGATAACAGTTTCTAGTACTGGAGAGTCCTAGCATACACAATTTTGTAACTGGAAAAAAATGACCCTGCATGATTCAGAGCTAAATTCACTATTTCAGTTGCTAAGAGGCAAGCAGATGGTCCAATCCATTGGAGGTCAACATTTTGGTTTTGGAATAAATGTTGTGAAAATGAGATCAAAACCATTTATTTAATTCCTCCAGAGTTCTCTCTTTGGCTGCATGGTCACTAATCATAGCCTTTTCCTATCCAGGTGATTTGCATGTGTTGTAAGTTGTGCTCTGAGAAAGCATTGGGTGGGGCATGCAAATCCTTCACTTTCACTGGAAAAGCAAATCAAAAGCTGGTGTCTGTAGTGTAATCCTGAAATATGATGATTACTTGTTTATTAATGTGTGGTACCTACACCTTATTTATTCTTCAAATATATCTTTTACAAGAGAAAAAGAATTTTCAAAGTACCAGTGAAAATTCTAATGACAATTTTTCTTTGCAATCATTCTTTGAAAGAGATAGTAAGAGTTCAGTAAACTCCTTCTCACTGTATAGGCCTTCTGAATAGAATATGACTTTAGTTTTCCTTCAGTTATAAGGGGCTATCATCAAACGTTAACCTGGAACCTGCAGATATGAATTAAAGACCATCAATAGCGCTGACAGTTTTCCTATTCTTTTTTTTAACTCCTTTTACTAAGTCGTCTATTAAGAGGGAGAATAACTTCCTAAGGATTCAACTTGAAAGCTTTCAAACTATTTAGCAGCATAGAGTACACGATGATCTTGTTTTTCTAAAACATAACAAGCCATAGAGCTACATGCTGAAGATAACAATGTACAAAGAAGATACCAAATGACATTTTAATGTTTGAAATATCAGTGTTCATAATCTATAACACAATAGTAAAGATTTTAAAACTGTTTTTATAAAGGAGTAGCAAGTTGGTGAAACCTGGAGAATTTGCTAAAGCTTCCTTTCTAAGGTATCAAGAATATTCTTCTCATTGGAAAATTGCCGCTGATATTCATGAAGTACCTGCTTCCTTTTCCAACCAGAGCATAAAGAGTCCACGTTTTACCCTCTGAGATGTGGCTCTAAGTAGAATTAAGTGTGATTCTTCATATGAAGGCCTCGAGGAAGAGAAAGAATGGATTTCCCAGACTTCATAGATGGAGGTGTTCAAATGAGAAAGTGAATAAAGTGTCAGACTCAAACATGGAAAAGGATAAAGGAATTAAAGAGTCAGATAGAGGGGAGAGTGCTTATTCAAGTCTAAATGTTTACTGCTTCACGGTCCATTAGGGCATCCTGGAAGGAGGCTTAGTGCAAAATAAATGAATACGATTCTTGACAAATAATGCCATTAATGCTACAGGATGTTCATTTCTTTTTAAAATCTATTGTTAGATGCTGAATGATACATTTATTATTAACAGCAAAAACATGACACTCTTAGTCTTAAGGTTACTTCTACATCAATCCAAATTCAACTCTGTAGAAAAATTTCCCTTGTTTATAACCCTTATTTGGAACAGCTAATAAAAACTTCTCAAAGGTAAGAAACTTGCCAAAAGGATATTTGTCCTTGTATCCAAATGACATTTTACCTTTTGCCTTCTAAATATTCTCTTCTGTCTTTGATTATTTCATTATAGACATAGAGGCCAAAATCATCTATAAAAGCTAGTAAGTACCATAGCATTCCCACTGCAGCTCAATTGCTCTTTCATTAATCAATTATTTAGTACAGGCTTACTATTTACTAGGCACTGTGCTAGGCACTGCATTGATAATGATTAACAAAAGAGACACATTCATTATCTCCTTATGCTCACAGGTTAGTGGGAGAGATTATTAAACTCAAATTGTAGCAAGTGATTAGGAAGGAAAATTACACAGGTGTGTGAGAGCATGTAATGGGGTACCAAGTATGAGAATATATCCAGGAAGAATTCTCTAAGGAAATGATGTTTGGGCTGTGATCTGAAGGGTGAATGGCTATTAATTGGGGGATTATTAGAGGGATAGGGTGACAACTAGAACCTTCTAGGAATAATATTATGTGAAAAGGAGAAAATATCTGGTAAACTGAAAGGAGCCAGGAAGTTTGAGCACACTGGACCAGAAGGAGAGAGGTCAGAGACAAGGCTGGGTCAGTAGTTAGAGTGCAGGTCATGAAAACCATGCGGTACATTAAGGTTTTGGTCTTTGTTCCTACAGTAGTAGGAAGCCATTGCATGGTTATAAATACTAGTGACTTCATGAAATTTGAGTTTTCAAAATATCACTCCGTTAAGCTGTGGAGAATGAATAGGAATGACATGTCAGGCAGGTTAACTAGTTAAAGGGTTATTGCAGTGGCCCTTCCATCCTGTATTCTCTGTACTAATTGTAAACTCATGCCTGTTATTGCCTGGAGATAAACATGTCTATCTAAAGACCCAGAACTGCCAGGTTTCCAACTATTCCCACTTCTCCTAGTATATTAGAAAATGTGGCTGCATGGGTCTGACTTCCTACATGGTGACAATTCCTACATGATGACAATTGGCTGGAGCCCTGAAGTGGTTGCCCTTCCCCTCCAAGATGACACGCCTGCCCTCCAGTTTTCCAGAGTCCTTACCACCTGCATCACTCACCTGTCTTGTCCTGTAGGCATTTATATTTTTGGCCTTGTCATTTCATTTGTGACGTAGCCTGAGTGTTGAACTTAGATTTTAAAGTAAAATTTATAATTTAGAAAATAATGTGATGATAATAATTACCTCGAATTCTGTGTTTTCTGAATACAGTAAAACTAATTGACTCGTAAAATAATGAAAACATATCTACATATAAAAGCTAATGGACTTGTTAATTGATTTCCCCTAAATAAGAGTAACATATTAATAAATAATTTTTTAAAACCCTTATACTGACTAAACTAGAGTCATCCCCAAATATTCAAAATAGAAAAATTACAATGAGAATATGCAAATATATGGAACTGGCATGTCAATCTCTTGTCAATCTTCTTGACTGACAAACTGAAGTTAAGACATGTCATAAAAGCATAATGTATCCTTGAACAATATTGCCAGCTTCCACTTCTTTGGGAATGGGAAGCTACTGAAATTTCTTTAATATTGTGTCTTTTTTTCCTTTTTTATCATTTTGCTTTTCCTAAAAGAAAACTTGTTAAGTTTATACATTTTCCTGAGTATTATTACAATATATTACATATATCCACTCAGACACACACATATCAAGCATGTTGATTATGTCGTCCAGATCCTCTGTATTATTACTCGTTGTGTGTCTTTGAGCTGTCAGCTTCTGTTTCATTTTAGTTATGTCGAATTCTACTTGTTTTGCCTCCTATAGTTTATTTGCTGAATGGTGTATTAAATATCATAACTTTTATAGATTCTTGGTAGATGTTTATCTCTCATCAATGTGAATCATCTTGATTCCCTTTAGTTCATTCTGCTACACATTCGAATGTGTCTAATGTCAAATATTACCACTCCTGCTTTCTTCCTTTTCCTCCTCCCCTTCCTTTTCTTTCCTCTCTTTCTCTTTCTATCTTAGCATACTTCTATTATTTTTCACATCAGTTTATTTTCAAGTTTTGGTGTCATTTTTACCTGGACCTCTCATGAGGAAAATTCCACTGACTTTTATTTAATTAGCTAATAACCAATGTGAGTATTATTGTCTTTTGTTGGGGGCATATCTCTCATTCACATTAGTATAATCGTTGATATGTTTGGTGTTATTTCTGACAACGTACCATATATTTTCCAATTTTTGTTGTTGTTTCCCTTTTTCTTTCTACATTTTTACCAAATTAATCACATTTTATTTCACTTATTGTATTTCTTATAGAGCTTTGGATGTTCTGCCTTTAATTTCTAGTCTGTGATTGTGGGAAACGTCAGCAGTGGTCACCAACATTTCCTTCCTGTAAATAGGGGACATTATACACCCTTGCCCTTTTGAAGGTGAGCATGATGCTGTGACTTGATTTGTTACGTAGGGGCTGTAGTATTTGGGAGCCAGTACGTGGTTTCCCATGGTGTCCTTCTCTCTCTTTTTCCTTCCATGCCTTCTCCATCTGCAGCAGTGAACCCTGATGTCTCATCTTGACGTGATGGCTTCAGGGATGATGTCAGCCTGGGTTCCTGGGTGACTATTATTATGCTTATGACCCTGAGATTTGGGCCTGCTTTTTTTTTTTTTTAATTAATTTATTATTTATTTATTTATTTTTGGCTGCGTTGGGTCTTTGTTGCTGCATGCGGGTTTTCTCTAGTCACGGTGAGCGGGGGCTACTCTTCGTTTCGGTGTGCGGGTTTCTCATTGCGGTGGCTTCTCTTGTTGCGGAGCACGGGCTCTAGGCGTGCGGACTTCAGTAGTTGTGGCATGCAGGCTCAGTAGTTGTGGCTCACGGGCTTAGTTGCTCCGCAGCATGTGGGATCTTCCTGGACCAGGGCTCGAACCCGTGTCTCCTGCATTGGCAGGCGGATTCTTAACCACTGCGCCACCAGGGAAGTCCCTTGGGCCTGCTTTTTACCACTACATTGCCTAGCCTCTCCCAACTGATACAACTGACTGCATTCAAAATGTTAACAAACATTGACACATATTTTCCATAAGGGCTCAGAAAATAATCAGCATTAGTAGTCTTTCCTTTCAGCCAGATAGGGCCTTTATTGTAATTTAATGTTTTCCTCTCACGTTTTCCGTCATCAAACAATTGTGTTGAAATCAGACTGGATTTTCTCCCAGTGGCTTTTCTTAATATTATACCTAATCTGGTCTCTGAATCTTTATCTAATAAATTATATTCACCACCATATTATCAACACTTAGTTTCACAGTGTCTTTTTTCATCACAAGTTTTTATATCTTCGATTTCTACTTCCTAGAATTTAATTTTCACTTAGCTGGAGAACATTCTTGAGAACTGTAGAGGGTGCATAGATAGTAAAATATCTGAAGCTTATTTATCCTTAAAACGTATTCTTTGCCCTTATATTTGAATGGTAGTTTTTTTTTTTTAATGCAGATATTTGGGTTTGGCAGTTTTCCCCTCAGGAGTTCTGGGCAAGTGCTCTGCTATTTTCTGTATGTAACTGAGAAGACACCTGAAAGTCTGTTTTTTTTTTTTTAAATGCTTTGCACGTAACTTCTATTTTTCTACTGAATTTGTGATATTTTTTGTTTACCAATGATGTTGATAGATTTTTAATGACTCCATTTTTATTCTTCCAGAGCAATCAATAGACTCTTTTCTATTTGACAAATTGTCTTTTTTAAGATCAGAGAAATGTGCTTCTATCTTTTCCTTGACTATTTCTTTACTTCTTTATGTCTCTGCTTCTAAACATTTTTTTTGATAAGTATTTTCTCTTACTTGTCTCTCGTAAGTTTATCTTTGTCTTTTTGCCCTGCATTTCGGGAATATCCAACTTGATATTCCAGACCCTTTTTCTTTAGCATAACTAGTAAAAAATTCAGCCCCTCTATTGTTTTTTGTTTATAAATCATGATACTAGTATTTCTATTTTTAAAAAATAGATCTTTATTGGAGTATATTTGCTTCACAATACTGTGTTAGTTTCTGTTGTACACCAAGGTGAATCAGCCATATGCATATAGAAGTCCCCATATCCAATCCCTCTTGAGCCTCCCTCCCATCCTCCCTATCCCACCCCTCTAGGTGGTCACAAAGCACCGAGCTGATCTCCCTGTGCTATGTGGCTGCTTCCCACTAGCTACCTATTTTACATTTGGTAGTGTATATGTGTCGATGCTACTCTCACTTTGCCCCAGCTTCCCCCTCCCACCCCATGTCCTCAAGTCCATTCTCTATGTTTATATTCCTGCCCTGCAACTAGGTTCCTCAATACCATTTTTTTTTTTTAGATTCCATATATATGCGTTAGCATACGGTATTTGTTTTTCTCTTTCTGACTTACTTCACTCTGTATGACAGACTCTAGGTCCATCCACCTCACTACAAATAGCTCAATTTCATTTCCTTTTATGGCTGAGTAATATTCCATTGTATATATGTGCCACATCTTGTTTATCCATTCATCTGTCAATGGACACTTAGGTTGCTTCCATGTCCTGGCTATTGTAAATAGTGCTGCAATGAACATCGTGGTACATGTCTCTTTTTGAATTATGATTTTCTCAGGGTATATGCCCAGTAGTGGGATTGCTGGGTCATATGGTAGTTCTATTTTTAGTATTTTAAGGAACCTCCATACTGTTTTCCATAGTGGTTGTATCAATTTACATCCCAACCAAGAGTGCAGGAGGGTTCCCATTTTACCACACCCTTTCCAGAATTTATTGTTTCTAGATTTTTTGATAATGGCCATTCTGACTAGTGTGAGGTGATACCTCATTGTAGTTTTGATTTGCATTTCTTTAATAATTGGTAATGTTGAGCATCTTTTAATGTGCCTCTCAGCCATATGTATATCTTCCTTGGTGAAATGTCTATGTAGGTCTTCTGCCCATTTTTTAATTGGATTGTTTGTTTTTTTGATATTGAGCTCCATGAGCTCTTCATATATTTTGGAAATTAATCCTTTGTCTGTTGTTTCATTTGCAAATATTTTCTCCCATTCTGAGGGTTGTATTTTTTCTTATTTGTGGTTTCCTTTGCTGTGCAAAAGCTTTTAAGTTTAATTAAGTCCCATTTGTTTATTTTTCTTTTTCTTTCCATTACTCTAGGAGGTGGGTCAAAAAAGATCTTGCTGTGGTTTATGTCAAAGAGTGTTTTTCCCATGTTTTCCTCTAAGAGTTTTATAGTGTCTGGTCTTACATTTAGGATTTTAAACCGTTTTGAGTATATTTTTATGTATGGTGTTAGGGACTGTTCTAATTTCATTCTTTTACATGTAGCTGTCCAGTTTTCCCAGCACCACTTATTTGAAGAGGCTGTCTTTTCTCCATTGTATGTTCTTGCCTCCTTTGTTGTAAATTAGGTGACCATATGTGCATGGGTTTATCTCTGGGCATTCTATCCTGTACCATTGATCTATATTTCTGTTTCTGTGCCAGTACCATACTGTCTTCATTACTGTAGCTTTGTAGTATAGTCTGAAGTCAGGGAGCTTGATTCCCCTAACTCCGTTTTTCTTTCTCAAGATTGCTTTAGCTCTTTGGGGTCTTTTGTGTTTCCATATGAATTGTAAAATTTTTTATTCTAATTCTGTGAAGAATACCATTGTTAGTTTGAGAGGGATTGCACTGAATCTGTAGATTGCCTTGGGTAGTACAGTCATTTTCACAATATTGATTCTTCCAAACCAAGAACATGGTATATTTTTCCATCTGTTTAGGTCATCTTTGATTTCTTTCGTCAGTGTTTTATAGTTTTCTGAGTAAAAATCTTTGGCCTCCTTAGGCATGTTTATTCTTAGGTATTTTATTCTTTTTGTTGCAATAGTAAATGGGATTGTTTCCTTAATTTCTCTTTCTGATTTTTAGTTGTTGGTGTATACAAATGCCAGAAATTTGTGTATTAATTTTGTATCCTACAACTTTACCAAATACATTGATTAGTTTTGGTAGTTTTCTGGTGGCATCTTTAGCATTTTCTATGTACACTATTGTGTCATCTGCAAACAGTGACAGTTTTACTTCTTCTTTTCCAATTTGTATTCCTTTTATTTCTTTTTCTTCTCTGATTACCGTGACTAGGACTTCGAAAACTATGTTGAATAATACTGGTGAGAGTGGACATCCTTGTCTTGTTCCTGATCTTAGAGGAAATGCTTTCAGTTTTTCACCATTGAGAATGATGTTTGCTGTGGGTTTGTCATATATGGTCTTTATTATGTTGAGGTAGGTTCCCTCGTGCCCATTTTCTGGAGAGTTTTTATCATAAATTGGTGTTGAATTTTGTCAGAAACTTTTTCTGCATCTATTGAAATGATCATATGGTTTTTATTCTTTAATTTGTTAATGTGGTGTATCACATTGATTGATTTGTGTGTATTAAAGAATCCTTGCATCCCTAGGATAAATCCCACTTGGTCATGGTGTATGATCCTTTTAATGTGTTGTTGGATTCTGTTCGCTAGTATTTTATTCAAGATTTTTGCATCTATGTTCATCCATGATATTGGCCTGTAATTTTCGTTTTTGGGGGATGTCTTTTTCTGTTTTGGTATCAGGGTGATGGTGGCTTCATAGAATGAATTTGGGAGTGTTTCTCCCTCCGCAATTTTTTGGAAGAGTTTGAGAAGGATTGGTGTTAGCTCTTCTCCAAATGTTTGATAGAATTCCCCTGTGAAGCCATCTGGTCCTGGACTTTCGTTTGTCGGAAGATTTTTAATTATAGTTTCAATTTCATTACTTGTGATAGGTCTGTTTATATTTTCTAATTCTTCCTGGTTCAGTCTTGGAAAATTGGACCTTTCTAAGAATTTATCCCTTTCTTCGTGGTTTTCCATTTTATTGGCATATGGTTGTTTGTAGTAGTCTCTTATAATCCTTTGTATTTCTGCACTGTCCATTGTGATTTCTCCTTTTTCATTTCTAATTTTACTGATTTGCATCCTCTCCCTTTTTTTCTTGATGAGTCTGGCTATGGGTTTATCAGTTTTGTTTATCTTGTCAAAGAACCAGCTTTTACTTTTATTGATCTTTGCTATTGTTTTCTTCATTTCTATTTCATTTATTTCTGCTCTGATCTTTATGATTTCTTTCCTTCTATTGACTTTGGGTTTTCTTTGTTCTTCTTTCTCTGCTTGTTTTAAGTGTAGGGTTAGATTGTTCATTTGAGATTTTTCTTGTTTCTTGAGGTGAGATTGAATTGCTATAAACTTTGGTCTTAGAACTGTTTTTGCTGTGTCCCATAGGTTTTGGGTCATTGTGTTTTCGTTGTCATTTGTTTCTATGTATTTTTTAATTTCTTCTTTGATTTCTTCAGTGATCTCTTGGTTGTTTAGTAGTGCACTGTTTAGCCTCCATGTATTTGTGGTTTTTATCGTTTTTCTCCTGCAATTGATTTCCAGTCTCATAGCATTGTGGTCAGAAAAGATGCTTGATACGATTTCAATTTTCTTAAATTTTCCAAGGCTTGATTTGTGACCCAAATGTGATCTATCACGCAGAATGTTCCATGTCCACTTGAGAAGAAAGTGTATTACTCTGCTTTCGGGCAGAATGTTCTATAAATATCATTTAAATCTATCTGGTCTATTGTGTCATTTAAAGCTTGTGTTTCCTGATTTATTTTCTCTTTGGATGATATGTCCATTGGGGTAAGTGGTGTGTTAAAGTCCCCTACTATTATTGTGGTACTGTCAATTTCTCCTTTCATGGTTGTTAGCATTTTCCTTATGTACTGAGGTGCTCCTCTGTTGGGTGCATAAACATTTATAATTGTTATATCTTTGTCTTGGATTGATCCCTTGATCATTATGTAGTGTCCCTCCTTATCTCTTGTAACAGTCTTTATTTTAAAGTCTATTTTATCTGATATTAGTATTGCTACTGCAGCTTTCTTTAGATTTCCATTTGCACGGAATATCTTTTTCCATCCCTTCACTTTCAGTCTGTATGTGTCCCTAGGTCTGAAGTGGGTCTCTTGTAGACAGCATATATATGGGTCTTGTTTTTGTATCCTGGACAGTGTGTGTCTTTTGGTTGAGGCATTAAAGCAATTTACATTCAAGATTATTATCAATATGTATGTTCCTATTACCATTTTCTTAATTGTTTTGGGTTTGTATTTGTGGGTCTTTTTCTTCTCTTGTGTTTCCCACCTAGAGTAGTTTCTTTAGCATTTGTTGTAAATCTGGTTTGTTGGTGCTGAATTCTCTTAGCTTTTGCTTGTCTGAAAAGCTTTTGATTTCTCTGTCAAATCTGAATGAGATCCTTGCTGGGTAGAGTAATCTTGGTTGCAGGTTTTTCTCTTTCATCACTTTAAGTATATACTGCCACTCCCTTCTGGCCTGCAGAGTTTCTGCTGAAAAATCAGCTGATAACCTTATGGGGATTCCTTTGTATGTTATTTTTTGCTTTTCCCTTGCTGTTTTTAATATTTTTTCTTTGAATTTAATTTTTGTTAGTTTGATTAATATGTGTCTTGGTGTGTTTTCCCTAGGGTTTATCCTGTATGGGACTCTCTATGCTTCCTGGACTTGGGTGACTATTTCCTTTCCCACGTTAGGGATGTTTTCCACTATAATCTCTTCAAATATTTTCTCAGACCCTTTCTTTTTCTCTTCTTCTTCTGGGACCCCTATAATTCGAATGTTGGTGCATTTAGTGTTGTCCCAGAGGTTTCTGAGATTGTCTTCAATTCTATTCATTCTTTTTTCTTTATTCTGATCCTCAGCAGTTATTTCGACCATTTTGTCTTCCAGCTCACTTATTCTTTCTTCTGCCTCCATTATTCTGTTATTGATTCCTTCTAGTGTATTTTTCATTTCAGTTATTGTGTTGTTCATCTCTGTTTGTTTGTTCTTTAGTTCTTCTAGATCTTTGTTAAACATTTCTTGTATTTTCTCAATCCGTGCCTCCATTCTATTTCCCAGATTCTGGATCATCTTTACTATCATTACTCTGAATTCTTTTTCAGGTAGACTGCCTATATCCTCTTCATTTATTTGGTCTTGTAGGTTTTTACCTTGCTCCTTCATCTATGACATATTTTTTTGCCATCTCATTTTTTTTTTTTCTTATGAGGTGGATTGTGTTCCTGTCTTACTGGTTGTTTGGCCTGAGGCTTCCAACACTGGAGCTTGTAGACTGTTGGGTAGAGCTAGGTCTTAGTGCTGAGATGAGGACGTCCATGAGACCTCACTCCAATGAATATTCCCTGGGGTCTGAGTTTCTCTGTTAGTCCAGTGGTTTGGACTCAGAGCTCCCACCACAGGAGCTTCAGCCTGACCCCTGGCTCATGAACCAAGATCCTGCAAGCCACATGGAGTTGAAAAAAAAAAAAGAACAATAACAAAGTAAAAAATAAAATTAGACTAGGAAACTAACAGACATGTTAGATAGAATATAAAAATAAAAATATAGATGAAACAACAACCGGAAGGTATAACAGTACCACAGTAGTAAGAAAGAGGAGGAGGGGAAAGAAAAAAACAAAGGGGGGGGGAGGCCTTGGCTGTGGAGGGCGGGGCCTAAGCAAGAATGAGGTTTGGGCAGTGGGTGGGGCCAATGCTCAGAACCTACAGGGCTGGAAAAGGCCATGGGGGCTGTGGGAGGTGGGGCTTAGGCTCAAGGAACAGAAGAGGCCCAGGCCTGTCCCCCACCCCTGGTCTCAGAGGTCAGGGGACCTTACCTGGGAGTCCAGCAGGCATCCTGGGCTCGAGTGGGTGGGGCAATCACCGTCCACCCCTCTCCTGCTCCTCCCAGAGGGCCCTTCCCACCTGCCTCTCCTGATCTTCCCAGCCTCAGGAGCACTGATCCTTTCTGACCTCCATTTCTCCTCCCCTCTCAGTCCCTCCACATCCTACCGGTTCACTTGGGGATTTCTCTCATGTTCTTGGGCATCAGGGTCCCCCACCAGCAGCCAGCAGGTGCCCTAGCTGTGGGGAGATGCTAACTCAGCGTATTCCCACACCACCATCTTCTCTAACATGTATTTTTTAAAAATGATACTAATATTTCTAATGTCCAAGAATTCTGATTGCTTCTTTCTCATAGTAACCTTTAAATTTTTTCTTTTAGCACAGGAGATATTCCTTTATGGTTTGGAGTCTTGAGTTATGTGGGAAAATTAACTTTTTATTCTATGTGTATCTCTTCTTTTTCAGCACTGTTAGTTTTCACTATCAATTAGATTCCATCTACATTATATCTTCCAGAAGTTCATCAAATATGATGATAGTATTTTTTTCTATCAAGTTGTCTTGAATGATTACTGATTCATTCCTATTTTTACATTTTGCTATCATTTCAATGGCTACTGGGAGTTGGTAGTGATGAATTCATATGTCTTCAGGTATTTTGACCCAATGTAGAAACTTCGTATTTATAATACCTTCATATTCTAAAATTATTTGGATATACAGGCCTCTCATAATATGCCTCATTTTTACACATGCTGTCAAAAATTATATTATAGGGTACTTAATGCTACAAGATGGTTCTGAGATATAATCTTCTTCAGTTAATATTAGTGAAGTTTACTCTGTGCAGGGGACAGAGTTGAGACAAGAATTTTCATTTTTACTCCTAATATTTGCTGTCCCATTTTAGACCATGAGATGTTCTTCTTCAATCCTTATAGACTATACTCCTTACCCCATGACTGAGTCTTGGTAGATATGTTCTAAAACACATTTTTGATAGTCTGCCCTTTCCACGCTTTATAATTAGGTGGGGGGAAGGATCAGGTTAATTTAACATTTCCAATAATCTATGTAAGTTCTAAACACAGACAGTGCGTGATTTCTTTTCTCTGTGAGATTCAGTCTTTACATATGCTGAACTTTGTGCCGAAAATTAACGGCACTTTCAGCAGGCAGTGTCTTGTCTTTTCTTCCCCACTAGTGATGATGAACTCACACTTATACCTTGAGAATCACATGTCAAGTTCCATCAAGTCCATGATTTTAATATGCATAAGTTGGCCTAGAGATACTCAGACTGTGACCAGGAAATTGAACCTATAATCATCATCATCATCGTATTGGTATTCTGAATTCAATAGCACTACCGAAAAGACAAGAGAGAGACCTCATACATTTAATGTGTTTACTTTTGAAAGTTTAAAAAACTTTCCTCAAAAATGTAACTTAGCTCAAGAAAAAAGAATTATGACATATTAAAGATTCTGTTTAATAGAATTAAAAAAAACACTAGACTGGTAGAAGTCAAGAAACAATTTCTTGAATTAATTCTGTTACTAATTGAATGACTTTGATGAGAAAGAAGGAGATCCTGCCATTTGCAATAACATGAATGGACTTCGAGGGCATTATGCTAAGTGAGATAAGTCAGACAGAGAAAGACAAAGATATTGTATGATATCACTTATATGTGGACTGTAAAAAAAAAGCTGAACTTGTAGAAACAGAGAGTAGAATCGTGGGTGCCAGGGGCTGGTGGTTGGGGGAACTGGGGAGATGTTGGTCATAGTATATAAACTTGCAGTTGGAAGATGAATAAGCTCTTGAGATCTAAGGCATTTAGATCACAATCTAAGCATTGTGATTTAGTTAACAATACTGTGTCATATACTTCAAAATTTCTAAAAGACTAGATCATAAATCTCACCACAAAAAAGAAATGATTATTCTGTGACATAATGAAGATGCTAGCTAAAGCTATGGTGGTAATCATATTGTAATATATACATATATCAGATCAACATATTGTACACCTTAAACTTACACAGTATTATATGTCAATTACATCTTTAAAAAATGATAGACACTGATATCATTAAAAGAAATTCCATTAAAAATTGAATAGCCTTGACTAGGTCATTTAACCTATCTAGACTTTCATTCCTTCATCTTTAAACTGAAGTGGTGGGATTAAGTTACATTTACCTTTCTATCCATACTAAAGACTCTCTCCACTATTTAGAGCTCATTGGGAATATAGTGAATGACTAAAGACATCTTATTAGTTACTTTCTTCAATGGTTCAAGATTTCTAGTAGCTTTGGGTAAAAATATGTATTGCATAATTATTTCCACCCTAGTGTTGAAAATCCCAATAATGTCTGGCCAAGAACATGGAAGTCCATGACCTGAAGCTCTTATATTAGTAAGGAGTAAAAAGAATATGGCAGGAATACAAATACAGTCAGACAGGTGAATTTCACTGAGGAACCACTGTGTTCTGAACACTGAAACAAGTGTTGGAGTGATGGAATGGCATGAAGATAGGATGGGGGAAGTATGTGAGAATATAAAATGAAAGGTCCCGCAAGGAAAGACCTGAATTCACATTATCTTATGTAGTGTTATCTTCTATTATTGTCCTCATGATCATAGATTTCCATCCAGTCTCTCTGAAGAATCCTTTTACTTATAAACAAATTCAGATTATGGCAGTGATACTAGTCCACTGTACTTTTTTTTGTAATGCACAAATAATAGAATTTACATTCAGAAGACATTTTTTCCTCTACTTTTTTTTCTCCTTCTGCTCACTCTGGGTCTCTTGGAAATGTCATCATCTGTTAGCATGGCTGTCAACAAGTCACTCCTCATATACCATTTTCTTTACCTATAAATGAGGATCACATTCAACCTTCCTACATCACACAAACAGTGTGAAAATAAACAAATGACTATGTATGAAAGATGAACTACAGGAACTACAGTAACTTCCTTAAGACGCAAGACAATATTTTTTAATATTATATAACAGCAATTCTAATATTTCCTTCAAATGTAATAGTCATTGCCATATTTCTTGGGATAGATTCAAAACAATTTCCCTTTCTTCATTACTAGAACTATCCAGTTCATTCCTGGACTAATGAATCAAAAAGAAAATGTCTTATCAATTGTTGGAGTTCATATGTAGGCATGGGACAATGGGCAAAGGGGAGGCAAATCCATCGTAAAGAATGTTGGGACAAACTCTTAAAATGAGCCTATATGTAAATAGTCATTTATAACCAAGACAAAAGTAAGCAACAGCAAGTTCAACAAATCACATAAGAGATAAAGCAAATTCTCTTTTCTTCCTTATAAACAGGGCAAAACTGGCAATAGAGGTGGTGAAGTAAATATTCAATACTCTCAGTTTCTGGATCATCCTCTTCATAAATTAAAACAATATATATTGTGCTCACTTCTTCCCCGTACTTTTTGAACCTAAGGTTTCTAAAGTCTGGGCTTCCCTGGTGACACAGTGTTTAAGAATCCACCTGCCATTGTAGGGGACATGGGTTCAAGTCCTGGTCTGGGGAGATCCCACATGCTGTGGAGCAACAAAGCCCGTGCACCACAACTACTGAGCCTGTGCTCTACAGCCCACGTGCCACAACTACTGAGCCCGCACGCCTAGAGCCTGTGCTCTGCAACGAGAAGCCACTGCAATGAGAAGCCCGCACACCACAACGAAGAGTAGCCCCCGCTCCCTGCAACTAGAGAAAGCCCACGCACAGCAACAAAGACCCAAAGCAGACAAAAAAAACAAAGAGGTTTCTAAAGTCTGAGGAGCTTGAATATAATTTGCATGAAGCTGTCATGGTCACACATCCCTCTGTCGGGAAGGTAACAGACCGCAGCGCAGCATCCAACCACATCTGATAAGAAGTTCAGAAAAGGAAGTCAGTGAAGGTATTGTTAAATTCTAAGTCAAGGTCCAAGTGGTCAGAGAACAAGTGAGAAAAACACATCCACAGACAAATCCACTGCAGGCTTTTTACGTTTCAGGGGAGATGGCCCTAGCTCCCACCCTGAAGTCTTAGGTCTGGGTCTTAATTAACTCTGCAATATTAAACAGTCACATATTTCTTTGATTTTCAATTTCCTCATTTGTAGAATAGATTGACATCTACTCTATCTCTTAAGGTTATTTTGAGATGCAAATGAAGTCATATACATGGAATACTCACATAAAAGTTATGTTAATTTCCGTGTGTGTGTGTGTGTGTGTGTGTGTGTGTGTGTGTGTGTGTTGCTTTGTAAACAATATTTCTCCCAGGTAAGGATATGTATGTAGCAAAATGCCTGGCACTTGGTGTTTGTGAAATGTTTGTTGAATGTTTGTTGAATCAGAATGAAACTTAACTTTGAAAAATCATAGTTTAACATAATAATAAATAATTTAAACTATATCAAAATGCACATTTCCTCTTTCACTGTTGCCATCTCCTTTCTTTCACTTCCTTCATCTCTATTGCTGTCATGAGAATGCTGAAAACTGTCACTTTTGTTCTCCTCTTTTCCTCCCTCTGAGTGGGGAGCTAAAGCTTTTCCCTTCCCTTTCTGCCATTCAGCAATTTCTCCGTCCCTTTATATTTCTCTCTCTCTAGCTGTTTAAGTTTTAGCACAGCTTTTCTATTTCTGTAGGAAACTGTTCACCACAATGCTTCCAGCTATCATTTAATCTTTTTTCCTCCCTAAGGAAGCTCAACTTGATTTGATTTGTGTCAGTTAAAACAAATACCTATGTCTTCTCCACTAACTCCTTCTTAGCACTCTGCAATTTCACTTCTGTCATTACACTCTACCACGACTGTCCTCAGTAAGGCCACCAGTGAATTCCTTCTGGACAAATTCACAGCCCCCCTTTCCAGCCTCATTCTACAGGCTCCTTCTATTGTGTTTTATTTCAACAACCTCCCCTTCTGCTTGTTGCTCTTTTTAAGTTAACTTCGATGACATCGTAATTTCTTTCTCCTCATACCTTTCACAGTACTTATTTTGTGTCTCTTGCTCAGGTTCTACCTACCCTATTTTCCCATTAACAGCTATCCCTTCGGGCTCAACTGGGTTTTCTCCTATTTTGGTCTGACCCTCATCTCACATAAAAAGACTGATATGGTCTTCATTATTACCAGTACACATACTGATGCTATCCAAATCTCCTTTCCTTCTAAGAATGTTTCCTATTCTGATCAATGTGTCACTTAAAAATCTTACTACCATGAAGCAGAAACTAACACACCATTATAAAGTAATTATACTCCAATAAAGATGTTAAAAAAAAATCTTACTAGCATGTAAAATCCAACAAACTAAAATAATTCAAGAACAGGTAAAACAAACAATGGTGATACTAGGTAGAACAGTGGGAATATTGCCTGGGAAGGGACACAGCTTTCTGGGACGCTGGAAATGTTCTATACCTTGATCCAGGTGATGGTTACACAAGTATATGTATACAAGTATAAAAAGTCATCAAACTATGTACTAAAGATATGTGTACCATACTGCAAGTAATACCTCAACTTTAAAATCAGATAACTAAAAACAACAAAAAAGGTTCTGCACACAGTATGCACTGCAGTGTTCGACTAAATAAACATGGCATCAGTTAATGAGAACAGAAAGAAAACATTGATGAAAAGTACTATATAGTGAAAAGGAGATTTTCCTAGTACCAGCTCTCCAATTACATGATATTTTGGCATCAGAGATTTGACCAAGTGCTAACAAGATTAAGTTAGTTAAAGTCAACTTGGTGAATTAAAATAGTTTGAGTATAAGACTTTGAATACGGAATATCCTTATATAAATGACAGTATTTTAAATCTAGTTCTGGGAACTTAACACCTATGACTTTATTTGAATATGCCCTTGGGCACTGGGATTATTTGTTTGTGATGGGTCAGAGTATATCCTTCAGGAGAGAGTAACAGGAGGTTCACTAATATAAGCTCTAGATCTTATATTAGATCTAGATCTTATAAGTGACTAGATCACTTATACAGGATCTAGCTTAATAGAATAAGAAAATATGCTAGACGTAGAGAAACCTCTGAAGAGGAAGAAAAAGTATATAAGAATGTCAGGAGAATGGTATAATTTGGGACCTACATTATTGAAATTCTAGCAGGTTCTGACTTGATTGTCAATGCTAGTGAAAAATTGTATCACATCACCAATATAGGACTGTACAGAACAAGAGTGTGAATTATGGAACAGGAACACAACTCATGTGACAGATGCATTTGTATCTTGAGATATATTTGTTGCCTGCTCTGGTAGGATCTGTGTTGAACTACAAGTTACTAAATAATTTATTTGTAGGAAGAACACCAAAATTATTCTTAATACTCTTTGAGTGAGTCATAACCCAGGATATGTGTAATTAATAAATAAAAGCATTTTCCCCTCCAAGTGATCTACCATGTGTTAAGCTGGGCAGTTGTAAAGATGAGTGTAGGACATCACTCATAAACTTGTGTGGTTGAGATGATTCCATGAGACATGTCCTAGGGTACATATGTTATTGATTATATATATATAATCAATATTGTAACAATAATCATTATACATATATATGTATAAAATTTTTAAAACTTTGATGTCCTTTCACAGCGTATCACATAACCATTAATGTGTTTTGGAAGCAAATCATTCCATTTATGTTTTTGAGATTTCTTGACCCACTTCTGCCTGGTTCCTCAGAAAATCATGACATCTTTGACTGGGGTGATAGTTATTTATATATTGTGGCCATCTGTTCTTGTTTATTTAATAAGTGCCAATCTTCTGGCAGTGATGCAGTAACTAGTTTTAGAAAGATAGTGATACATGCTAAATATTTGAAAAATTTACTTTAAAAACCTGAAATTCTTTACTATGGTAACTTTTCCTTGTATCATTTTGTATATTGGTGTTCATCCGTGAAGTATGATTAAATAGAACCAAGAAAAAAAAATTGGCATATCTATTGCCACGGACAAGGACTTCTTCATGAAGACGAGACACTATTATTTACATATTTCCTCCCACTCATAGATCAGAATAGCCAGGCCATAGTAAATTAGAGGTGATGAAATCCCTTAGGCGTCCCCAGCTCTATCACACACATGTGAATCTTGTCATTGGTCTTCTTACTGTGGCAATTTTACAGAAGGTTCTACAGAATCTAGACTGTTCATAAATTTGGTTGGAAGAAAGTATTGATCTTTGATTTTAGAATATAGTTTAGAATTCTTTGGTGTTAATCAGAACTACCATAATTGTAATTGTCTGATGTTTTCTGCAATATGAATTTTGACTCTCAAAATTTGGCCCATGAAACACCAATGAACTAACAATCAGGGTTCTCTTAATGGGGAAGAAATCAAATCAATAAATGCAATTTTTTTTCTGTTTCTTATGGGTCAATGACAATACAATTCCAAAGACTTCTTTTTTTAAACAGACTAACTCTTACCTGTCATTTAGTAAACTACAAACTTACTAAAATTTGGACACTAATAGTACTTACTGAGGGCTTGAATTAGAATTATACGAAAACATCTTTTGGTGCATCTTACTTGCAATGCTGCAAATTCTTTTTTTAAAAATATTTATTTATTTGGCTCATTGGGTCTTACTTGTGGCACACGGGATCTTCGTTGCAGCATGTGGAATCTTTTGTTGTGATGCGTGGGCTCTTCGTTGCAGTGCATGGGCTTCTCTCTAGTTGTGGCTTACGGGCTCTAGAGTGCACAGGCTCAGTAGTTGTGGCACGCGGGCTTAGTTGCCCCGCGGCGTGTGGGATCTTAGTTCCCCAACCAGAGATCAAACCTGTGTCCCCTGCATTGGCAGGCAGATTCTTAACCACTGGACCACCAAGGAAGTCCTGCAAATTCTTGCTGTATGTGCACACACATAAAAAGTTGGAGTCTCTGCAAATAGCAGAAAAGACAGTTTCTTTCATTTGTTCATGGTTTCTAATAGCTGTTCTTTTTCTTTTTCAATTCCTTAATAATAAATTATAGCTTTATTATAATTACTGTGTTTTGGTGAGTGTTGTCTGGTTAACTCTAGAATATGTAGGGATGCATATTTTAATCAAGAATATTTTGTACCTATATCTGGATTTTAAGATATGTATGTTTTGGAGTTCAGATATGCATAAATCATACCCCTCTTGCTTAGGCAGATGTATGCATAATCTTCTACCCCTCATACATAGAGTGATACTTTGTTAATACCAAACCTTATTCACCTGGATATGGCAGATACGTGGGTAGTGGACCTTAAGGTCGTTTAAACCTCTTCATTTGGTCTAACTATAATAAGAACTACTGCTCCAAATAATTTCTTATAATAACTTGTATTGTCATGTCAAATCATCGTTTACATGCTTTAAGTCACTTCTTTTCATTTTATACGAAACTTTTTTTCTCCATAACACAGATAAACATTTATAACTATAGATGCAACCAACATAGAATAATTTTGCTATTATTAAGTTTACATATTGCTGGGTTTTCATTTAGCATCACATTAAAGCAAAATTTGCTATAATTGGTAATCCAGCAGCGTAATGTGTGCCTTGGCTACATACTGCTACTTTCCATCTTATATTAAAACAATATTCCCTGTTCGATTGGGTATGGGACCATGCTGGTGTCTGGGTGTAGCTCAGATCGGACAATCTGGAGTAACATAACCTCCACATGGCTAAGATACTTGGTAGGGCTAAACACTGTTTGCAAGTGGGCCATAATGTAAATTCCTTTGTTTGGCTGAACTATCTTGAAATTATAGCCTGCCATGTCCTGCTTTGTGTTATAAGTAAACCATATTGTGTTTGTATGTATTCTTTAATTTCTACATAATTTCAATATTACTTTAATAAATTTCATATAATCACATTAAAATAATAGCACTGGTATTGACCTTGAAGACCATCTAATTATTTATCTCTCAAACTGGGATTCATCATCCTGTCTGGTACAATGAGGAACTTGGGTTACTCAAAAATACAATATTTTTGAAATAAAAAATATATTTATTGTATACCATATCTAATATAAATATATTTTTTAATCAATGGGAATTAAAAACGTTATTTTGGAGTTAAACACTTTCATATCATGTTTCATGTAAGATAAACATGATTTTTTTCTAGTAGTGTATGAGATTTCAGAAACATTCCTGTATTCAGTGGATTGTGTTTGTATGCTGTAATAGTTTTCTATTGCTATCATAACAAATTATCACAAATATGGCCACTTGAAACAACACTCATTTAGTGTCTCACAATTCTGTAGGTCAGAAGTCCAGACTGACTATACTTGTTTCTCTGCTCTGAGTTTCATGAGTCTAAAGTCAAGGTGTTGGGTGGATGGACTCTTATCAGGAGGCTCTCGAATGAATCTGATCATTGGTAGAATTCATTTCTTTTTAACTGTAGAGCTAGGGTCCTCCCTGCTGATTGTCTGCCAAGGGCTAGTCTTTGCTTCTCCATACTATCTGTGTTCCTTCTCATTTTTTCTATGAGTACCTGACCCTCCTCCAGCAAAGGGGGATCTAATCCTCCTCACAGTTGGAATCTTCCTGACTTACTTGCCTCTTCCTGCCTTAGCTGGAGAAAGTTCCAAGAGCTCTTAAGGGCTCGTGTGACTGATTTGGCCCACCTGGATATGCAGGATATTCACCCTATCTTAAGGCTCCTAACCTCAATTACTTACGTGTAGTCCTTTGTCATGTAAAGTAATACACTCATATGTTCCAGGAATTAGGACACAGACATCTTTGGGAATCATTATTTTGTCTATCACAGATATACTCTTAGACACTTGGGAGAAAGCATGAGAGGCACTGATATTTTAATCTTAAAGATGAGGGAAGTCAGGACCAGAGAAAGTGAGGTGACATACTAGAGTTTATACAACCAATTAATTACTGTTTTGCAATTAGAACCTTGTGATCCTGAATTCCAGTACAATGATCTTTTCTACCAAAGCAAGCTGTCATTCAACTTAATAAAATATTTATAGCCTGTATAATATCATATTTAGACTTTGTCCCTACAATGAATGCCAAATGGAGGATCAAAAAAGCCAGGAATATAGCTGCAATTTGTAAATATTCAAATATTTATACTCAATTATTTAAAGACAATATTAGGATATTTAATTCCCTTTTCTCACTATTCCTCCAGATTTTTAGCATTGTTCTGATCCAGTCTGATCCTGGAAGTTTACTAAAGTGAGCCAGACTCTCAAAAGGAGGGGTATTATCCAGAGAGAAATGCCCAGTGTAGAGCCTCTGTGAGTTGCTGAAAGTTCAATGTTGATACTTTTTGTAACTATGTACAAAAAAAAAAAAAAATCTCTGTAGCAGCTATTTATATTGTCTTATAAATGCTATTGTACAGTGGTGGCATGCAATCTCATACTTCACAAGTGTAGCAGTACACTTAGGTGAATCTATAAAACTTTATACTGGTACATGCACCACTGTGCTCAAGTAAAGCATGCTTTGAATTTTTCAATAATTGTTCCGTGCATCAAGGAAACCAGGTCACTACAGGGACTCTTTGGGAGACAAGGGGATGTTCAATTCCTGAAGGAAACAAACTTGCCTTAAAGGGCTTCAGTAAAATACGGATAAGCTGATCCTCTACTCTTTCTTACTTTTCCTCTTCCCTCAGGCTCTCCTCCTTTCCTCCTGTTTGTACATTGGTTATGCTCTGCTTGCTCTTGATTCTTTTTCCTAAAACCCCTGCTTTCCCTCCTAATTCTTACATGGAATCAACGATGAGGCTGATTAATTAGAAAAGTATATAGAGCATGGTTGTTTAAACCCTACGATGGAAGACACTGTGATCACCAAATATTCCAACTGCTCTCTTTCTTCCCAGTTTTTCGTTCTTTTCGATTAGGGCCCTCTGATTAGGTCTGTCCAATGGACTGTGAGTAGAAATGAAATGTATCACTTCCAGGTCAAGGCAGTTAAGAACCAATATGCCTCTTCCATTCCTTTCCTCCTCTACTATGGTGATCCTTATGTCCATGAGTTCCAGATGGTGAAGTGACAACATAGAAGAGGGTTGCACAACCCATGGTGGATTTTAAGTGGGCAAAAACAAGACTTTTTTTTATTAAGCTTCTGAGATTTTTGCATTCAGTCTAGCCTATCATGACCAATTCAGAAATTGGTAGCACAAGTGGGGAACTGCCATCACAAAACTCTAGAATATGTTCTATTAACAGTATAGAAACAGATATTGGAGGCTGGAAAAAATGGCAATGTCATGGGGCTTCCCTGGTGGCGCAGTGGTTGAGAGTCCGCCTGCAGTGCAGGGGACACGGGTTCGGGCCCTGGTCCGGGAGGATCCTACATGCCGCGGAGCGGCTGGGCCCGTGTGCCACGGCTGCTGAGCCTGCGCTCTGGAGCCCGCGAGCCACAGCAGCTGGGGCCCGCGTGCCTGGAGCCCGTGCTCCACAACGGGAGAGGCCACCGCGGTGAGGGGCCCGCGCACCGCGGCGAGGAGTAGCCCCTGCTCGCCGCAACGAGAAGGGGCCCGCGCGCAGCAGGGAAGACCCAGTGCAGCTGGGAATAAATAAATAAAATAAGTAAATTTATTTTAAAAAACCCCCAAATATCTATTTGTTTCTCATTTTCCATGGGCCAGGACTCTGGGCATGGTTTAGCTGGATCCTCTGTTCAGTGTCTCACAAAGCTGCAGTCAAGAGAGCATCTGGGGATGTGATCTCATACGATGCTGGAGTGCTCATACAAGCTCACACAGTGTTGGTAGAATTAATTTCCTTGCCTCTGTGGAACTCATGGCAATATGCTTCTTCAGGGCCAGCAAGTCTCTCTGCTGCTTCAAGGGTCTGACAGGTAGATATTTTTTCAAGTTATATATTTTTATTGACATACAATATCATATTAATTTCAGGTGTCTGTACACCAGGGGTGGTAATCTTGGGGGCTGTCTTAGAATTCTGTTTAC
This sequence comes from Lagenorhynchus albirostris, assembly GCF_949774975.1. Lineage (NCBI taxonomy): Eukaryota > Metazoa > Chordata > Mammalia > Artiodactyla > Delphinidae > Lagenorhynchus > Lagenorhynchus albirostris. The sequence continues at coordinate 40,783,016 of NC_083107.1, forward strand.
CACAGAGAGAGACAGAGAGAGATGGGTGAGAGAGAAAGAGGAAGCTAGAGAGATTACAAAGTTAGGAAATAGAGTAGATCTGAAAACCGTACCTTAAAAATAGGTTTGAGGGCTTCCCTGGTGGCACAGTGGTTAAGAATCCGCCTGTCAATGCAAGGGACACGGGTTCGAGCCCTGGTCCAGGAAGATCCCACATGCTGCAGAGCAACTAAGCCTGTGTGCCACAACTACTGAGCCTGTGCTCTAGAGCCTTTGAGCCACAGCTACTGAAGCCCGTGCGCTTAGATCCTGTGCTCCACAACAAGAGAAACCACTGCAATGAGAAGCCTGCGCACCGCAATGAAGAGTAGGCCCCGCTCGCCGCAACTAGAGAAAGCCTGTGCACAGCAACGAAGACCTAATTCAGCCAAAAATAAATAAATAAATTTATAAAAAAATAGGTTTGAGTATGAAAATTGACAGGTACATATTACTGGAATAGAAAGATTACAAACCTGGTAAGTTTTTAAGAGAGATGTATCACCAATAAAATCTTTACCTCAGATTTTAAAAGCCTTTGACTACTTGATATTTAAAACAACCTTCGGGTCCATGTTTTATAGAAGCAAGAGGCGGGCTGGAAAGCTGCGTGGCTACCAAGGAGGGCCTCTTCCTCTATGACTATTAAAAACGTAGTCAAGGAAGATAATGAAAAGGAAGACCCTTCTGCAGGTGGCCTTAGGGGCCACAGAGAACAATGGGCAAGGAATTTTCTTCCAGAGTAGAATCAGGGTCTAACCAAAGAACCTCCCTACTCCCAATGTAGAAGGCCTTTAGACTAGTGACTGCTGTGTGTTTCTCAGTTGTTACGGGCTGAATTGTGTCTGCCACAAAATTCGTATGTTGAACCACTAACTCCCAGTACGTTAGAATGTGACTGTATTTGGAGACAGGGCCTTTAAAGAGATGATTAATTTAGACTGAAGCCATTAGGGTGGGTACTAATACAATTTGACTGGTGTCCTTATAAGAAGAGGAGATTTGGACACACAGACACCAGAGATGTGGATACACAGACACAGTACAAAGGCCACGTAAGACAGCAAGAAGGTGGCTGAATGCAAGCCAAGGAGCGGGGCCTCAGAAAAAACCAAACTGCTGACACGCAGTCTTAGACTTCTAGCTCTAGAACTGTGAGAAAATTTTCTGTTGTTTAAACCACCCAGTCTATCATATTTTATTGTGCTAGCCCTAACAAATTAATACACCATTCTTCCATTTTTTTAAATGTTTGTCTTATTACTGTTCCTGCTCTCATGTGGTGGGGCAGTGGCGAGAGGGCTTGGATAATAGAGATTTTAAAAATTTATTTCTTCCTTTTAGTACATAGATCTCCAAACAAATGAAAACCACATTGGGACCAGAGGGAGAATCCTGGCATTCCTGGACTTTGAGTTGGATGCAATGACTTTAGGAGACTTCGAAATGATTCCCTTGGAGAGGAACTGAATATATTCTATGTGTAGGAAGAAGGAAGAAGATGGATATTGGGTGACAAGAAGTGTGGATTGTAGCAGTGTCAATAAAACTCAGCAAATTTTCTATGTGCTCCTACATTTCTTAGCCAAAATTTCTTTGCTCTGACAGGTCTTTTTATTCTTCTCATTCATCCTCTCTTTCCATATGAAAGGAGTAGACATTCCTGCCCATTACCATGGGGCTTACAGTGCTTTTTTCCAGAGAAGTCTGCATCCCTTTCTATGCCTCTAGCTTTGAACAATGAAACGTAAGTAGAAATGATGGTATATATTTTGAGCAGAAGCTTAAGGAGCCAGTTAATGTTTCCACTCATTGATTTGAATCCATGAAGAGGATTAGGATGAAGGAGAGATACTTCCAGTAGAGGGTGAATAACAGGAGCTGTATTTGGAATAGAGTACTCAGCACACTTTGCTGGTACGGTGAACAGAACTGATTGGCAGGATAGTCATTATGTTGGGTTAGGGTAGTTTATATACACATACACCATATACATATACACACACACATATAAATATACCTAAACACACACACAATGTATATATTGTGTATTTGTATAAATACATATATATGCACACACATATACAAACATATTTTTCCAGAAGAGTGGCTATTATGTACCTGACCTTATACTGGTAAATACGATGACACTTCATAGGCTCTAGTCTAAGCAAAATGTCACAGTCAGGGTGGTCTGAAAAGGGGTAACCAATGGACCCATCAGTGGGAAATCTCAAAGTAGGAAGTTTGAGGGGGCACAGGTGTATTTATATTCCAGGTATGCTTATTATTCAGGATATAAAGAGTATCTAAGAGAAATTACAGTCAATACAAGATTTTTCAAAGTAGAAATGATGGGTCTTTTTTGCTTTACTTGAAATTTCTTGGTTTTTAAATTTGATACATGAATTGGTGCATTCATGCTATGCCATTAAGAAATCATTTTCCATATAAATACCGATCAAGCATGTCCAGAGTATTGCTATCACTGATTAGCTGGGTGACCTTGAGCAAGTCATTGAACTCTTGCTGAGCTCAGTTTCCTCATGTGTAAACCAGCTTGAGCAACAGAGCCTAATTCACAGAAGTGTGGCTGGAAGTTAATCTGCTAGAATAAGTGCACTGGAGGCATTGTTACCTTCCCCCTCTCTTCCTCTTATTCCCCTTCCTTCTTCATCTTTGAAAAAAGGAACAGGGAAGAGTTGACTTTTTTGCTGTTTTGCTTATCTAATGGATGACTTAATGAATTAATGTTTATCCTTTTCAAATATCTTTTAATACAAGTACTCCTAAGAACTCTCAAGGGTTTCTTTGCTTTATATTCTTTGCCTACCTATAGATAAAATGCTGCCCACCACCCTACACACACACATACACACACACACACACACTACCATTGTTTCTCTAGTGTTAACTATCAGGATAAGGGATATAATGTTGAGTAGGAAAGGAAAAGAAACCTGGAGTTAGGGACCCCACACATGACTGTAGCTGTAACTGTCTCCACGAGATGGACGCCATTGCGAAGGAAGACATGCATGTTGACACTGGCAAACATCACCTATTACTTTTACAGACACTGGTTTTGTTCAAACCCGTAACAGCTTTTTTAATTTTGTTTTTTCATTTAGAGCAGGTGTCAGCCAAATACAGCCCACAAGTCAAATCTGGCCCGCTGCCTGTTTTTGTACATAAAATTTGATTGAACACAGCCATGCCATTTCATTTCTGTATCGTCCAGGGCTGCTCTTTGCTACAAGGGCAGAGTAGAGCTGTTGTAACACCACCATATGGCCTACCAAGCCCACAAATGTTTACTATCTGGCCGTTCACAGAAAGAGTCTGCCAACCCCTAGTTTAGAGGAATGACCCTGTTCATGTAGAAAATTACTTTTTCTTTAACCTCTACAGCAAACTAGGCCTAACCCTTTCGTCTTGGCCAAAAGACAGTCTGGAAAGAGAAAAGAGCTCATACCTTTTCTTCCTTCCCCTTTGTTGTCTGGTGGTCTCAAGCTTATCACGCCCTTGGCCTCTAAGTAGGCAGCTTCTAAACCACAGTATGATATGCTTGTCCCTCCCCATGCTTAACAAATGACAATGCATCTATGGCAAAGTGTGTCCTTATGAAAAGGCCAGACATTCTGTGATCATTAGGTAATCATATTACAACTTCTGGGGCCCTTTCTAGAGTCTCAGGAGAGAAGCAAGGCTTTCCCTTCCTGATTTTGAAACAGATCTCCTCACTCTTAGATCTACAATCTGCACTCACGATCATGAAGTATCCTCACGAGGTAGGGAAAATCGACAAATATAGTGTGCTGTTTGCCATAAAGTTAGCAATTAATGAAACCTTATTGGATATTCTTCCTTGAAATTTTGCTTCCTAGATTTGTGCCTCCTGGTGTGGTCTGCTGGACTGATCATCTCTTGCACACCCTCTTGGATATTTAATGATAAATAATAGGCCAGTAAGAAGTGTTCAAGCGTTCAGTTTGATAGCTGCAGAATGACTAGCTACTATAGGCAGTGGGATTATAAAACTGGATTCAGGGTTTGCTTTAGTTTATCAAAAGCTGTAAACTGCCTTTGAAACACGGTGGAGTTTAATTGCTTATAATGGCTATCTAAAGTGATCTTATGAAAAGTGATTTGATATTTTCCCTTTTCCACGCAAGTAACAATTTTACTTATACGTATATGCACATAGATAAGGGGGGAAACTACAGAATTGTAGTATCCCACTTTGTGACCACTGAAGTCATCGCTCCAGGAGAAGTCCATGCAGGGGCCTGTTACTGACTGTGAAGATGTTTTGTATCAGTTGACTGTGAACTGAAGTATCATTTTTCCCCTCACCCTGGCACCTGGATAATATTAAATTTGCACCTTTGATTTGATTGATACATCTCAGCAGCAGGACATTTAGACATTTACGTCGTAAAACCAAAATGAAATATTTTATGTCACTGAACACGGCCCTGCAAGGTACAGTAGTTAAAATCAAATGAAGTTAGCATCAATTTTATTTAAAAAGCAGACACACAAGCACACACATGCACACATACATATAAACCCACCATAGAAATGCTCCCCTCTTTTTGTTGCAGAGTGACATTTAGTAAAAACATAAAGTTACCTAAAGAAGCTGAGGTGGCAGCTTTAAATGCAACACACAGGGACCTACTTACATATGCAAAACAGGCACTCACAGGTGTAAGAAAGCCAATTGCTGGTGCAAAATATGCCATTACCTGTTTTATATGCACAACTGCTTGATTTTTAAGGACAACTAGCTGATTTTGTCTTCCTCTGCATAATTTTTACGCACAAATTAGTTACTTTGGAAAATTTGGCACCAATATTTCTCTGTTCTTGGGCCTAAAATATATTAGGTATAGAAGACAATAGAAGCTTGACAGTCACTCAGTAAAATGCATTTGTTGCCTATTTTTATTTGTAAAAAATAAAATACAGAAGAGCTCTTTAGGAATCTTATTTTTCTTCCCATGATAACAAGTTTTTGATTTTTTTTTAAGTACAGTTTCATTAGTGCTTTAAAATCTGCTGAAACCAGGCGGCAACAGGCCTGCCTATTAGTTTAACTGAAGGCCCATCACAGCAGTGCATTATGCATTGTCTTGGGAACAATTAAGACATGCCATCCCCACAAAACAGTTTTTAAGTGGGCAAAACGCATTTAATGGTAGGGTCTGTGGCATCCAGAATGGAAATACAGTGAAAACTACAGGGAATATGTACTTACCCTAACACTGAACAGGTTCCTTAAAATTCACATATACACTCTTGGGGATATGGTATCCCGTGTGTACATTCTAAGTGTTGCTAATGAAATGTTTATCATGTATGGCCACCTAAGCAGAGGGGTGTAATGTATGGCCAGCTAAAGGGCACCATTAACAACAGCAATAATACAAATTTAATATGCACATAATTATTGATCTCTTTAGTAAAAAGCTTATGAAAATATTCATATTTAGGCCAGGTGCTAAAATATCCTGGGAATCAGGCATCAACAGCTTAGCAATTGATGGATTTAGACAGGTCAGGCAATGTCAGTCTAACAGCATCTAATCAATATAGACAAATGTGTCAGAAAGGTGGTTTGAGAAATACCTTTATAATGTATTAGAAAGACCAGCTTCAGTATTCTCTTTCCTTTCTTAATATGTTACACATATATTTCTAAAGCAAGAGTGCTTTTTATTATTTCTATTCAGCACTCATGGTAGGTCAAACTAAAACACAATGTTTGTCCAGTTCAGCCATCCTGCTTCTAATATCATATGATATATAAAAAACATATTGTCAAAATCAGTACAAACCTTGTATGTCACTCTTAATTTGTTTTTCAGTATTAAAATTTGGGAACAGACCCTATTTGAGGCCATTGACAACTCTATTTAATATAATTACCTGATTTCTTAGTTTAGAGGAAACATTTCTTGTGGCTGACAGTTATCCATAGCTTTGTGACATTTCAGTAACCAGATTTCTTACAATGGAGTGAGTTTGAAGTTTCTCTAGCTAACTAGAGGAAGAAATTTTGTATTAAACCTCAATTTCCACTTTTAAGAGTCATTATTGTAGGGAACCGGAATCAGTACTTTGTCTCAGGAGACATTTAAGTGAGATGGCGTGGTTGTGTTTCTAAGATCTGTACAATAAATTGTATAAAATCTTATCAATGACTTTCTTGCTGGTAATTTTTAGTGAGTTTCGGTTTTTTTGTTGTTTTTTGGGGTTTTGTTTTTGTTTTTGCTAAGAGCAGGTTACAGACGAGGTCTAGGATATAAATTTAATTTCTACGTGAAGTAGTTTACTTAGCTTTATTCTGTTTTGTTGTCTCCTGTGAGACCTTGTGAGGGCAGAAGTTTGATCTTGTTTCTTTAGTCCTAGTAACTAATAGAGATACTTAATAATGTTCTTTCAAAGGAACACATGAATAAAATAATACAGGAAAGAAGGGAAGAAAGAAGAAGGGCTCAGTGGAAAGTTCTGGACAATATTTTTTCCATTTTGTACAAGAATATTTTTCAGTGTGAACAATGATCTAAATGGGATGTGCTTCTGAAAGTATAAGATAACCAAATATACTGTACAATTTCTATTTACCGTATGATTTCTTCAAATATAAAGAAAAGGTACATCTCAACATGTCACTATCAAGTACAAAGGAAGCAGTAAGCATTTTTACTGATTAACCACTGTACCTGTTAACAAAAAGTTATCAGTGGCCCATAGCCAGTAAAAGAGTAAGCTATTTCTTGATATTCCAAATTAATTATTCTGACCATTTCCAAGAGATGTTCATGGACATTTAAGAAGAATTAAATATTATCATGTTACCCAATTTCAAGCAAGTGTGAACAGAAAAATATGCCATCAACTTCGACACTTGAAGAAGTACAAAATAAAATGCAGTATTATCATAACTGATATGCTTATATTTTTGCTGAAATATGTATTTACTTTCACATAATTTTATTCTTTTTCAATGATGGCAACTTTTTATATGTACAAATAAGTATTTAATTTTTACAGCACTATGTGATACTTCACAGAAAAAAATTTGCAAACCAAATAAAATGTTTTTCTGTGGAGCCATGTGCCCTAATTTTTTATTTGGAACATGTGACCATCCTATATATACCTTTTATACAAAATATATATCTGGTATAGAAAATAATGAATCTGTTTCATTATATACAGAGGGCAACGGGAGATGACAGAGGAATAATAAAAGCACTGAAGGAAAAATGGAAGTGAGGCCCTTTACAAAACAAGAATTGATTCTGAGGGGGATCAATGCATGTTTACATATAAAAATTATACCTTACTTTGGAAAATACAATGAAAGTACTGAAATCTGGAAATCATTCATGGAAAATGAACCCTCAAGAATAAAAGGCACAAAATAGAGACTTAGGGAAAGTGGTACAAAGTTGTTTTTGAAAATATTATGAGCCAATAAAACTAAGAGAACTGGCTCCCGACATATACACTCTTTGTTACAACGTAGGTTGCTTTCCCCTCTGTTCTTCCTTTCTCCACTCTTGACTTCTCTTCCAGATCCCACTGCAAGTGCAGGGTCAGGCCTCCGTCTTGCCTGCTCTCAGACTGAACTGCCTGTGTTGCTCATGGTCTAAAGGTGCTGAAATATCATGTCCCACTTATTGCATCTCTGAATAAGGAATTGTTGTTAGTAAGGAAAGTTAGCTTAACCAGGGAGCAGTCTCCAAAAGGAGAGAGAGAGCTAGTTCTTTTTGCAAAGTCATAAGGAAATTTGAAAGGAACAAGAAGAGAGATGACTCCAAAAAGGAGCTCAGAGATCCAAGAACTTGAGGTTTACATGCATACATCTCTCATCTTGCCTCCACTGACTGGATATATTTTCCTGGGCATGTAATAATTTCTTTTTAATTAGAGCTAAAGACTATCACAGAGGTTCTTTTCCAGCTACTAGATGCAGGTAATCTAAAGGAAGTGCAATCCACAAAAGTTTATAATAAATGTTAATATTCAGAGAAAATAAAAGGAGCTGTTACTGTAGTCAGCATCAACCTGTTGATGCATTATGTGGTAGCGTGTGGTCTGGAAAGAGCAGTTTCAACTACAAAAACTACCCTGGATTCCCTCCTTTTAAGTCTCCTATCACTTGTACAATTGCTCCCATATACTTAATTTTTTCAACCGAGTTAAAAGTTCCTTAAAGAGTTTGAAAACTGCCTTGCTTAGGCTTCTCCTCAAAGTATTCAGTTTAGCATCTCAGTAAATCCTTGTTGAAATAAAATAAATATACTTTATCAATAACCATTTGTTGGACATCTATTATGGAGAAATCAGTGTTTGCTAGGCCCTGGGAAGAGGAAAAGAATAACATTCAAGGGTTTAAAATCTGGTTGAGTTGGTGTTGGCAAGTGTACATTAAAGAAAGAAACAATAATAGGAGATAGCAGCACCCCTGCTAAGTGTCACATGGGATTGTTAGGAGGTACAGAAGCTACCAGGAGTTAATCGCCCTTCAGGGTTGGGAAGAGTAAAAAAAGTATCGATCCCTTACACTTCTCTGCTGTTACTCCTGAAGATGAAACCTCGATCCTCACATCGGCTGTGCAGACCTTTGAATGGGTTTCAAATCCCTTTGGGTCTGTTTACCTCCTGGCTTTCTAAATACCAATAGCATTCAAAAATAGATCATGCGGAGTCCTGAAAGCAATGTAGTATTCGAGACTTTCTGTTTTTCTAATTAAAAGATTTAGTAGAGTGTTTTCAATTCTATCACTTCTGTAGTTCCCCACCCCTACTGGGGTAGGGCAGATACTTCTGCTAGAACTGTGATCAGGGGAGGGGAGGGAGCTGAGCAAAGCAGGGTGTGGAATCTAAAGAACAAAGTAGCAGGCAGCAATAACCCAGTTAGTACCAGAGAGTTTCAGCAAGACCTAACTCCACAGAGCGGAAGGCAGAGCTGGATAACTAGCAACTTTTATAAACTTTTAATTGAGTGACTAATAATCATTCATTCAATCATTCATTCATCCAGTCAATATTTAATGACCCCTCTAGGGATCTAAGAAAGGAACAATATAAAATATATCATGTGCTGTAATAGAAATTAATAAGTACAGTGGGTATAGAAATACAGGAGTGCATACTTTCACCTCAGGGAGGGGGTCAGGGAAGGGTCCACAAAGGAAGTAACCTTTGAGCTAGATCTTAAAAATGATGGGTGTTCACTGAAGGAAAAACGACATTTCAGAGAGTAATGAATAAAAGTTGGATTATTTCATTTTGCATTGAAACATGAACTTCTCTCTACTGCTTACTAATTGTGTGGTTTAGTAAGGGTTTTTGCAGGCAAAATTAAACATGTGAATATGTTTTGAACACTTTAATGTTCCTAAACTTACCATTATGTGCTAGGTAACATGCTAGAAAAAATCAGTCTATAGGGTTCAAGAGAAACTATGTTGAGATACCAAATAAAGGACAGATCTGGTTGAAAAAATATAATTTACCGAAACAGATGTAAATGAGAAATGAACTGGGCAGTTAAAGCTTATATGTTGGCCTTGTAGCTTCAATTCTAGCCTTTGGGTAGATTTATTGTTTTACACAGAGATGGTCTTACGGTGGGAACTTAATAAACAGTTGATGAGATAATAGTAATTGGTAACAATAATAAAGATTATGATGACAATGATAATATTGTTATTACATACAGTATCATTTTAGAATCTGTATGTTTCCTGCTTTTTGATTCCTCCCCATTTAAAGAAGATGGCTCAATTTCTGATGGATCAGCTGTCCTTAGATGAGTGAATTGTCAGGATCTTTCTTAGGATCCAAATCCACTCAACTAATCTAAATCCCTTCAGACCCAAGTAGCCTTAGGAAAACCTAAAGTTTGAGCTAATTGGCTTGTATTGTATATAAGTAATTCAGATGAGGTATTGAAAACAAGATTTTAGAGTTTACAGAGGATACTAAAACTGGAGGCTGAGCAAATAATGAGGAACAAAACAATCAGACTCAAAAGGATTTGGATTGTATAAGTAATTGGATCAGCAGATGGCAAACGCAGTTCAGTACAGGAAAATGTAAAATAGACTTGAAGCGAGAGAAACAAACTAGAGAATATGTGCTAAATGGAACAATCATCCAGAACGCTGACCAGGAAATGGAAAGGAGGGGCTATTATAAAACATAAATCATGGCAACTCTTAGCTTATGGCTAATTCTGTTGTTTTAGAATTCTATCAGAACGAATGTGCATGCATATTATCTAGAGTGGGAACTTACTGTACCCTATGGGAACTAGCAGTATGCTTCAAATTTCAGTCATTTCACCACTCAGTTTTGTAGAGATACCTTTCAAAAACTCTCAAGGTGTTGCTTTTTGCATGCAGATTTTTCTCCTTTTTGTTTAGGCTTATGCTCATTATTCTGTAATTACCCTTCTCAGACATTGCTGCAAAGATTCAGGACAATGTTTTCAGGATATTTTACTAATTACCCTATATTTCACCATATCAGAAAATCCCCAGGAGGATCCATGGAAGGGTATCACACTCCCCATTTGTTCCATTCCCTGAAGGTACAATGTACACTTGGCAGGGGTGGGAGGTCGACTGTTTAGAGCAGAAGAGTTATAGGCAGTGCATTTAAAATTGTGTGTGTGTGTGTTACCTGGGCAGCTAGTTTAGAAATGGAAATAACTTAGATCGCTTCTCCAGAGCCTGACACAGCCCACCTGAGAAAGGGTCTGGCAACTGGCATCTTCAAAGAAGCACCCTTGGTGATGCTGATGTAGGTCATCTTTGGGAGGCATTTTGAAAAACAGCGGATAGCTGAAAAAAAATGTAAAAGAAACAGCAATCCCAGTCCCTCCTTATCTAACTGAATGATTAACTTGTTGACAGTTACACTGCTCAGGCCTCAAGTCCTTTATCTGGAAGATGAGTGTAATATGTGTCCAGCATACCTGGCAGAGGAGCAAATGATATAATGTCTGAAATCTTATTGCATACCAATATAAACCTAAGGTAAAATGCTTGCCAAATGTAGTGTGTACTATTGTGATCCCACAATAACATGCTTTTAAATGGATGATTGAGGGAGCCATCTATACCCAGCTGGAGTTAGATTTTCCTTTTTATCTATTGCCACAGGAATTCTCACCCATAGTTGATCTCTGCAACCAAATAGGTACTGAAAGTAGTAGGTGTTTTCCTTTGTGTACTTTAAAAGTGCTGACAGAAGGTCACTAACTGCGTCCCCGTGGTTTTGTTACTCCCAGGGGTCAACGTTTTGAATAGCAGTCTTCAGTGTTAGATTCAGTTGCATATCCTATGGTCACTGATACTCAACTCCAGCTTTTGTTGTTGAGAATGAAAATGACTTCCACTGGCCTGACAAGCCCATGATAATCACCCTTTCATCCTCTACAACTGAGGTCTGTTTCTCATCTACAGAAAGTAAAGCTGAAGTCTGTTTACAAATCATACTGACTGCTTTGAGCTAAGTATCCAGTGACATGAACTGATCTCGAGAACACATAAAAATTTCCATAGTTCTTTACTTATTGAAATTTTGTTTTATCCAGGCAGTCTGATCTAGACTATATCAGTTGGCTGCATTAAACAACGATAAACCCCCAAACGGTACAAATCAGCTGAACTGAGGCAACCAAAGACAGAGTGTTTTAGGATGAAATTAACCAGAAGCACACGAAAGAGTGTGTGCACAGCTTCCTCGGCGCTGGTCTTGGTCCCATAGCCTCTCTTTGGAACAGTCTGTGAACACAGCTACCATGTAATTAGCTGAGCAATAAGTTAGGTGTTTAAAAATATTTTTTCAGGTGCTTTTTTGTATTCATGCTAGATCCTCAACACCAAAAATCAATCTCAATCAAAGCGGCAACTGAGTTTATCATAAATTAACATGAAATGGTTTTCTACTGAGTAGATGGTTAATTACTATCTAATTTGAATAATTTTGCATATTAATGAAAAATGAATGAAAATCATTTTTAGATTTTTAACTTCAGCTGAGAAACCCATGGAGATAATGGATCCTTTTTAAGAGGCATGTGATCTCTGTTACTAAAGGAGATACCAATTTTTTTTTTAATTTGCTGACTTGTTTTAAGTTGATTAATGGATTAGTGTTTTGCCATTAATAAACTATATCTAAATGAAAGACAACTTCATTATTTGACTCTGTAGCCTCTAGCTGCCTGCCAGGTAAGAAAAATGGAAAAGGAGATGGAGAGTTTGCTGAGGAAAAGTATAACCTTGCACAGTCCTTCCAAAAGTCTGGATGCAGCCATTAATATGTTTCCAATTGTAAATGAATTTTTATAACTTGTAATTTTTTTGCCACATGAAGTTCTATGTATATTGTTTACAAATGATATTTAGATTTAGAATATACATACTGAGCTGAAGTAGGGCTACCTCTTTAAACTATTACCATATTCTCCAATTTGAAAAAGTGACTGACAATTGCCTCAGGCCTCAGAAATTACAGCCAGTTAGAAGTTGAAAGTCACTTTTATAAAGTACCCTTGAAACCTTTTTTAGCATTACAAAAAAAGGAATATTTCTTATGTTTTTATACCTGTTTAAGGAAAAATAATTTAAAGAACAAACTACTTCCTTCTGTTTCCTTTTACCTTTACCTTTTATTTCCTACTCAAAACTTCCTTATTTGATACATACTTTTAGGCTATCTCTCTTTCCCTCTTTGGGCAGGATCTGACATAATCCAATAATTCGATGCATTCCAATGACTCTAGCCTGTACTTATTGCAGACTAAGAGCAGTCATGATGAATGAAACTGGATAAGTATTTCCGTACTTTTGAAACCAAAAATTTCATCCAAGATGGGTAGTACTACAAGGTATTATTATTTCTCTACAGTCCACATTCAACTTTAAGGAACTGGCAACTCTACTCATGTCATTACCACATCAGCCCAACATTGCTTTTGAAAGGCCTCAGATATGTAAGAATGTTCTTGCAGGTAAGTTACTTGGCATTGTATTTTATCAAGAAGATTCAGATTGAATTGGACTCATGGAAATTCATCTGGGTACATAGGCCGTGGAGCATGATTATAGAGTTCAAGAGATGTCTTTGGATTATTTAACTCAACAGAAGAGGAGAAAGTAGGAAAGAGTTTTTCTCTCTGGGTCTAGAGAACACATCTTTTACATTACAAAAAAGCCCAAGAACATGAGATCAGTCATACCTGAAAAAGAAACTACTCAGATGGATGACTGGACTCCCAGACTTTCTCCATTCTCTGTTCGCCTACTTTCATGGTCAGGACCTTCTTGGCCAGGAAGTGAAGAGGATTTTACCAATTCACGGGTGATAGACTCTAAAAGTGGCATTGACAATACATCTGAAGAAAAGTCTGGAAAAGAGGCAAGCCATTTAAAAAAGAACTAAAAACCTTGATGTTTCCAATTGAGCCATATGCCAGGGTAACTCTCAGGATAAGAAATGAACTATATTTTATATGCACAAAGTAGGATTTTTTAACAAAAATATGAAATCAAGAGTGGCATTAGCATGAGCTGTCCACTCCCCCTCTCCTCCTTCTGGTCTCTTCCAGTCTCTTTTGCCAAAGAACTGAGAATGAATTTTTGAGAGCCAAGGATATGGAAAGGAAGACAAAATAAAGCTGGGAGAATTTTGGCGGAATTACATGCTTAACATACTGCACCATTTCTTTAATATATTTAAATAGTCCTGTGTCATCAGTTGGTGGCTTTCCTTTTCGACAATTTGTGATATATTTTGTTTTTCCTTAATTAAGCTTCACATGCTGGAATTAATTACTGCTGGGTAGTTGAAATCTGGTGGTCTAATTTTCAACTTCAGTTAATAGAGCTCAAAGTCTACATTCACTTCTGAAATTACCAAACTTACCAAATTATATTTGTTTACTTATATCATCTAGATCATGAATATATAGAGCAGTTGCCTGGTGTGATTATAAAATAACAAGATTACTTTTCATATGTGACTCATGAGTCCATTTCACTACTTATAGGAAAACTTTATCATACGTAAGATCTCTATATTATAGGATTGCATGTAAAATATAAAGGGTGCGCTTGTACCTCCAAAACATTCAAAACCAACCCTTTTCCTAGCCGTTAAAGCAAAGCTATATCAAAATCTGTTTGTTAAAAGGGCAATGTAAAAATAGTGTAAAAATAAGAAATTCAGTATGTCAACCTGAAATAGTTTCGAAAAATCTAGATATCATTATCTAAAATTAAATGTTCAAGGATTCCAAAAATTTCAGTAATGAATTGGTCCAAGGCAGGACACCAGCCAAAAGTTCACAGTATGCATCTAGAATGCCCAGTTTTAGGTAATGAAATGCACACATATATACACATATGTAATACATTGTTCCCACATGCATGGTGAGGCATACAGACAGGTGTTATTATCTTCGTTTTGCAGGTGAATATATTAAGGCTCAGTGATATTTGAGATCATCCTATGAATAACTGGTCTTTAGTTTGGATTATCTGAATCCATAGTCTGAGCTACTTCCATTTATACCACAAGTATTCATTATAAAGGCAGAAAAGGAAGAATTGGAGGCAAGAGAGTGGAAGTCGATCAAATAAATCAGGGAGTGGGACCTGTATTAACATCTCTTTGCCTTACTCTTTTCTCTACACATCGTTTCTCGTATTTCAACCAGTTCTTTCCCACATCATTGGTATTTTCTTTCTCGAATCTAGGTGGCTGGATTACCAATCAACATTAGGACATAAATGACCCCCAACTTAATTTTAGTGAATATGCGTATATCCCTAATTGGGAACTAAAACTTCGCCAACTAGTTGAATGCGCTTTGGAGATTGTACATTGAAAAACCATCATTGCCTACGCTTGCTTCACCTTCTCCTCATTTACTCAGCCTCCTAAAACAATACTTTACATACATTAGTTCATTTGAGCTTTACAATAGCGTTATGAAGCAGGTACTACTAGGATCCTTATTTTACAATGAGGAAACAGCGGCTCAGAGAACTCAAGTGACTTCTCCTTGTGATGGAGCGAGGATTTGAACTAGCACGCGTTCAGCTTCAAAGCCAGAGAATCGCTCCCCACTTTAGCAAAAGGTTCTATCCTACCCAGGTCTAAGCTTTCTCAGATATGTGCTATGCCACCTTGAGCAAGAGACTTAATTAGCTGAGTGTCAGTTTCTTTTTATTTGTCGAATAAGAAGAGTGAGCACAAAGAGTTTTTAAACTTTTTGTCCATTAAACAATATCATAAATGCAAAAGTTTTAGGTACAGTGCTTTATTATTATCAGCATTGGACCGAGGAGGGTGGGTTGATACAGTGAATATTCAGAATTTATAGGCAGCATGGGGTTAAAATCAGGTTCTTACAGGACTATGTCTCTTTGAGGGGTGGTCTTAAGATTGAAACCTTGCAGTAGAGTTATTTCCCCATCTAATGGGGGGTCTTATTGGTGGTTTGAGTCATCAATGCAGCTTTAACTTCCAGGGATTAATAGAGCTTATGACAGATAACTGTACAGTGAAGCTTCAGAAACTGGCATTTACTTTAGTTCATCAGAATGTTTGGTCATCATTTTCCCATTTTCTATCTTGGAAAGGAAGTGAAGTTGGGTACAGTGAAAATCTTTTCAGCTGTATTCTTTTATTTTCATATTTTTTAATCATCCTACTAAGCATATATGTATATATTTCTTATTTCTTTTCTTTATTTTTTAGTCCATTGACTGGGTTTCTTTAAATATATAATGATAGTATATGTTAATGAAACTTGTCACCATAAAGCAGTAACTCTTTAAGTGATACTGGGCCTCACCTTCAGAAACAAAATAATAAAATGATTACTTTAGAGTTCTTAGGTTATAAATGCTTTCATATCTACAAAGTGTTTTTAGATTTATATAGAATCATGTGTGGTGAGTTACTGTAAAGCTTGATGATAAACAGAATTCATGTTAATGTATTTTTACTTAGTTTTTAATATCATTTTCAACTGGAACATGTATTTGGCATTTTTGATTTTGAACTGATTGCTCCTGTTTGGAGACAGAACTTTTAAAGAATTATGATTTTACTTTTCTATTTCTAACTTTACCCTTTTAATCTGAATATGTATTATGCACAGTTCATTTTATAGTGCAGTTACTTGTCAGTGAAACATAAATACATCTGTAAGCTTGTACCTTTTTTGTGTGAAGATCTTGAAATCAAAATAATCAACAGTAAACACCACAACTACAGCTGCAGTTTTAAATATTTTATAATCCAATCAAATTGTTTGAGTAGTAATGCATTTAAATGTTGTTATGGAATCCCCTCCAGACTTTTTAAAATGGTTACTCTGTTCCTGGGTTTGCTATTTATGATATTCATAAGGGATGACATTTTTTAATAATAGAGCATCTGACTTAGAGAACAGTGTTTCTTTTTGTGTCTCAATATAATCTATAATTTTTTGGCTTAACTTTTGGAGGGACACAGCTACAAATTACACTTTTATTAATGAACATATATACATCTGTTTTTGCTGCTTAATTAAAATGACCTTAGCATCTTTTCAGATATTTAGATGAAGAAGCAGTTTTACCTAAGGAGATAGGTACCAGCTTGAAACCAAGTGTGAAAAATACATTTGTAAAAGACTCAAAGCAGAGGTCACCTATAATTAAGTATAATGTCATATTTATTTTAGGCCTGGTCTAGGTCTTAAGGTAGTTTAAATTATTTAAAAATTGTATGGGTTAGAAAAAAGAATTGGGATAGAGTTCAATTATTACTGCCAGTTATAGAGCTAACGTTAACTGAAGTCTTACTATGTGCTATGTCCTGAGCTAAAGAACTTTATACAATTTATGTTGCAATTTTATGAAATTACTCACATTTTTTCAGGTGAGGAATCGAAGCCAAATAGAGGTTAAGTAACCCAGATAGTAACTGTTGGGATCTGGGCTGTCTGACCTCAGAGCTTTGTGTTTAGCACATATGTATTTAACTATTACACATGTATTTAATTGTATACATGTATTTGACATAACTAATGGACAGATGATGCTCATTTTCAGAAGCAAATATTCCCTAACTGTTAAAACACTAGTATTCAATAAAATGGATTTTTTTTTAAGTTGGAATTTTTTCTCTTTAATGTATTAAATTGATATAACATATTTAATTAAACAATTTGTGTTTGACTTAAGAATGAGAAAAATAAATTGACATCTATTTTTGTTGGCATTTATAGAGGTAAGCTAATAATTGTTTTTTGTGGTTATATTTTAACATGACTCATTTAACTAATGCTTTATTACATGCTCACATAGAAATATTATTGGGCACTATTAAAGGGTACTTTCATCTCTGAATTGAAATGTGATGTAGAGACAATATTTTAAGAAAAATGCATAAGAAGGGAAAATTATGAGGATTTGCCTACCTGGGTGTTATAAAAGGCAAATGTACTTTATATTTTATACTTCATACATAAATGTACTTTATATTTTATCACATGCAAATGTACTTTATATTTTATGGTTTGGCATGGAAAAAAAATTCACTTTGGTATCCTAACATTCTATATGTCTCTCTGAAGTATCATGAAATTTAAAAAAGAGAAAGGCAAATACCATATGAAATCACTCATATGTGGAATCTAAAATATGACACAAATGAACTTATCTACAAAACAGAAACAGACTCATAGACTTAGAGAACAGATTTGTGGTTGCCAAGTGGGTGGGGGGAGGAATGCATTGGAAGTTTGGGATTAGTGGATGCAAACTATTATATATAGGATGGATAAACAACAAGGGCCTACTGTATAGCACAGGGAACTATATTAAATATCCTGTGATAAACCATAATGGAAAAGAATATTAAAAAAGGAATGTATGTATGTATAACCGAATCACTTTGCTGTAGAGCAGAAACTAACACAACATTGTAAATCAGCTATACTTCAATAAAATAAAATAAAGTAGGTACACTTTGTGAAAATAGCTTATCCTAATATTCTGATGTAGAATAAACATATACCAAACAGACAAAAACACTGGATGGCATAGTAAACTTGCAGTGCATTTAAAGTTTTAGAAATATTTGTGTGCAATATAATTGATCAGAGAGGACAGTAAAAAAAAGTCAGGGAGATCCCTAGTTAGCCCACCAAATTGCTCTCCTTGTTCAACTTTATTTCCTTGTAATTTAGTGGGCAGATAAATTTTCACTGAAAATGGAAAGAAGAGATATGGATATGTTGGCCTAGTTCTATCAAATAAAATCATTTGCTGATATCATCTTTGGCCAACGCAATATTTCGAACACTACTTTTTAGTATTATGTGGTAGGCAATGAGTTAATCACTTTTATAGATACATCATTTAAGCTTCACAGAATCTCTACAAAATATTTTTAACCAGTTGAATGTTTAAAACTCACTAGGCTCAATCATTTACCTAAAGTCACATAACTGGAAATAAGTGGTAGGGCCAAAATTGAAACTCAGGTTTCCTTACACAAATCCAGTATGTTCTGGCCACTTTATGATGATCTTAGGATGTCCCCAAGGGTAAATGCATTCTTCCTCAGCCCCCTTCTAAGCAATTTGTGTGATTGAATTACTTCCCATGAATTTTTCAGTATTCCAGAAGCTACTTGGCTGCCATAAAATATTACTGTAACAAAAGCCACTACTCTTTAGTCAAATTACTAATATCCAATGGAGCCATAAGGAATCCTTTATATATAAAGTCTTGATGTACAACATATATGACCTTCTCAGCTCCTCTCTGAGTTCTTCTGTGGTTCTAGATGGGGCTTTGCCCCTGAACTTGTGGGCTGCTCTTCTCTCCCATATCTGCGTTTCTTCCATTCCGGTTTGTTACTTCATTCTATCCTCAAACTTTAGTCTTTCCTACTGAAAAAAATTCTTCCTCATGGAAACTGTTGTTGCCATCCCTCTGATGGGCTCTAACCCAAACTCCAGGCAGTAATTGAGACTTTTTATGCAGATGTTTCCCTGAGACACTTCGGGCTCCATGTTGGCCATGTCCTTTCATTCAAATATGATCCCAGAGGTCTGACTTCTTTAGGTAAGTTACATATTTTGTTCTCCACCAAAATGGACCTGCACCAAAATTGCAGTGTTTTTTATTTTTTAATGCAAAACTTTGACTGGCTCTTTTGCTAGCCTCATCCTTAATTCTTTTTTACACAACTGGCAAATTAGAACCTAACTGAAAGTTTGATTGAAACTATTTAATGTGTACTTAAGCCAATACTAAACATTAATAAAAACTGCAGAGTCTCCTCTTCATTTTGTAATGTAAATCCAGGCCTCTTTGTAGGGCCTAGTAAAACTCTTTGCTTTAGTTTGCTCACATATCTAGCAAATATTTACCTAGGGCCTATTCTGTGCCAGACATTCTTTTGGAGAACATGTCTATGTCTTATAGATCACTGTACACCCAGTGAGTAGTACTATGTCTTATGTGTAATACGTCAATGACAAGTCTTGTTGCTTGACTAGGTCCTAGGAAGTACAATAGTAACACCCCCGGACCCTCCCCTCAGGAATCAGATTTTGGTCTGATTTGGTTTTCAAATTTTGGTCCAGTTTGCCTGGAATTAAACAGTCACAGAATCCAAATCATATCCGTATATGTATGTGATTATCAGTGCAAAATATCCATGCCTTAGAATGCGTATGAGTTATGCTAATACCTCCATCAAGATTTCTGAGTCTGTGTCACTTTCCCTATTCCCAGTATTTACCTCTTTCAATGTGATGGGGCAACTTTAAAAGACAAGAACAAAATGCAAGTCCACTTAGTAGTTAAAAAGGAGGTTCACTTTGTGGGACCAAAGAACCCCTGATAAGTGATGTGGGTTGGTCAGAGCTGGTTTCTGTGACCATCAGAAGGCATCAGCACCTTCTGTGATGTTGATATCACCCAACAATTCACATCCTTTGCAGCTAGTACAAAATTTTAGCTAATCTGAGGAGGCCAGGGTAATTGATGTTTCCCAAAGTGTGTTCCGCTAAACACCCATGCCAAGAGATACTATGAAAAAGAAAAGGAAGGGGACTGTATATTTAATATTTTGGGAGACACTCTCAGGGGACCATTGAGTTGTATAGATTTCCTTTACTGAAGAATTTCTCAAGGCTTTTAATATGCCAGCATTAACTGTGACTCTCCAAGAAAGGGTAAAAAGTTTAGTGTCTCCCATCTATATTTGACCATGGAACTCTGATTATTCTTTTTCTCAGGACATCTCTAAGGACAAGTGTTCAGGGAAACTTGGGAACTCTGCTTGGGGAACTCCGAAACACAGGGCCATGCAAAGTATATTGTATAGGATCAAGAGCCCCTCTAAGGATTTTAATCCTTAATATTAGCTATGTTGCTAATATTGCCATGACATTATATTAGCATAAAGTAGTTGTTTTGAATTAAAGACATGTCATCATTTTCATATTCTGCTGATAAGGAAATGGAGATGTAGAAAATTCAAGCAGATTTCCTAAGGTTTCTCTGTTGGGAAATGTTGCAAAACAAGTACAAAACAAACAAACGAAACAAGTACAAAAAACTCCCAGGTCTGTCTGACCCAATCGACAGTAATTCCCCAAACTGTCCATTTTGCACTGGTTCTCACTGGGCATTCAGGGCAGAGAAATAGTGCTAGTTGCACCCTCCCTGTTCCTGGGCCATGGCAGGTAGACTTAAAACCAAATCTGAGTTTTAATTTCAACACTGAATTAGCCCTTGAGGTGTAAGAGGATGACACCCCCTGGGGAACTTCACAATGAGTTTAATTCATAGCCCTCCACCCTGTCCAAAGAGGAAGATTGGCTTTGGAATCTAGAGAGAATTTAACCACCACAGTCACTGGCATTTACTATGTGTTGAGTTTGGTAACGAACACTTAAAATCATATATGCTTTATCTCATTTAATCTTTCTTCCCAATCCTACAAGTTTGGTAACATTATAAAGAAACAGATTCAGAGAAGTTAAATTACCAAAAATCAAATAATTAGTAAATTGAGGAGCCAGGGGTCACATCCAGATCTGATTGACTGCAAAGCCCACAGGCTTTTCACTAACCACTTTGTCTCCAAAATCTACAGAGATAATCCCTGTATAAATTTCTCCCAGAGGCATAAATGGATTGGGGTATGAAAGTGCCATAAATTTCCTTAATCTCAAATTTACCTATTTCTGAAGCTGAGCATTGTCGTGATCCAGAAGAGAAGAAAACAGGGGAGTCAGCCTCCCAGAAATTCTGATAAAATGCACCTTGACTCTGTCAGACTCCAGAGCTGACCTTCCTGTGTGCTGAAAATCAGCGTGAAGAAAGGGATTTATCTGGAGCTGTTACAGCCCTGACACTTAGGCAACCCTGGAGGGATATCTAGGTGCATGTTTCGTAGAAAACAGACCAATGATGGAACCCCTGCGGCACTGTTTTCTTCTACCCTTATCCAACGTCTTAAGTACTATGGGTTTATTTTATTCATCAGGCTAATTATAAATGATTTAACACTATAATCTGGAATAAAACTTTTTATTTTTTGTAAACTGACTCTGTGGATGAAATATTTTCCTTCCCATTTCTAGAATACCTGTTATTATGGTTTACAGAATCAATGATTTTTACATTTCACAAAATTTCTAAGAAGATCTGAACATAGATGATGGCAAACAAAGGATAGAGGTTCAATGAAACGGTTCAGGGGGTCAATAATTTAACACTTTGAGAAAGTATGTAATATCCATTCTCACACAGATCTCTAAGATAGATTTCTTCATTAAAAATCTATTAAGAGTTAGAAGGAATTTGTTAAACAAATTATTAATATTTCAGGGCACTGCTAAATAGCAAATTAAAACAAAGCTAAAGTAGCACAGAAAAATCATATTTTGGGAATAAAAATGAATTTCCACTTGACAGTTTTACCAAAGGCTAATTATTTCTAAAATATTTCAATTTGGAATCTTAATTTTTTTTTTTTTAAAACCAGTACTATTTTGGGTCATGTGTTTCTCTTCTTAAGAAGGAAAAACACACATACACTCATATTGATTATTTCTATTGACTCTTTTTCTTTACAAATGCAAATCATCCCAAATTATAGTAAAAGAGTGCACGCTTGTCTTCCTCTTGACCACCATGTATGGCCCCTGATGACCTTCAGTTTACAAATCTTTGTATTTTGGTTTATAATACTAGGTGTGTATTCTGTAAGTAATAAAATGTTTCCTAAAATGTTGAACAGATTACAGTCTTAAGGTTCATGAGATGTTTGCTTTATACCATATCAAATAAGTTTAGGCAACAAACTCCATAGAGTTTGGTTTTATCAAAAACTACTTTGAAAGACTATGCTTTAAATCCAGTCAAATATTTGGTCAATTAATTAAAAACCTGTTAAGTGCAGTCTGACAGCACTTGATTGAATTAGTAACACTATGGTAGTGTTCAGGCAGCTAAAGGGTTTATTAAGAGCCAGTAATTTGAATTCGGACATTTTTGAAGCATTACTTATATACGCAGAAACAATGGAGCTCATTTGTTTTTAATGCTTTCATCCATCTATCCACATATGCATGCATGCATATACGCATCCATCAAATATTTCTTGGTATTTTGTATTAAAACACTGCAAGTTTCTTAGAGAGAAATTAAGACAAAATTGTAACTATTCTCAAAACAGATTAGTGGAGGATAGGCAAAGTCACAGCTGCCGATCTCTGAATTTTGTCCTTCATGTAATTATAATACACCATAGAAAATAATATGTGGCCAAAGTTGTGTCAATTTTAAGAGGCTCTTGAAGGATGAGAAGAATAGGGATATGTAGAGATACAGGCAGTGGGGACCATATTCTAAGATGGAGGACATAGGATATTATCCCCACGAGGACAACCCTAGAAGTAGGATTCTGCATGCAGGTTGTGAATTGAAGAGTGTGAGTAGCTAGGTTTGGAGGGAGTTTAGGATATCTGAAGTGGTCACCTTTGCTGCATTTAGAAATGTGAGCTATTTGAGCAGAGGGGTATTTTGATGAAAAGCTTTTGATAACAATTATTCTGGTACAATTAGTGTGAGTTGGAGTTGAGAGATAAGAGACTATTATGACAGTCATTGGAGATGTTTCAACACAGGCTTGTGACAACTTGTAGGAATGTTAAAGGAGAATGAAGAAAAAAATGGGGAGTGGACTAGATTTTAAAGTACTTTCCATCCATGAGTTAGAGAAGTAGGATAGAAAACTAGGCTCTGGGTCTCACTCTCTAATTTGCATACTGGTTCCAGCACTCCTGACTATGACCTTAGGCAAATTATTTAGTTCTGCAAGTCCTCCAAGATTTACTCATCTGTAAAATAGGAATACTTTTAGAATCTATTTCACCATGTTAATGTAAGGTTTAAACAGGGTAACATATATGAAGCCCTTAGCACAGGGCTTCAAACAGAGAAGAGCTCAATAAATGTTTGCCTGTACTGTTATTTAATTTTTAGACATTAAGGTTCTGAACTATACTAAGAGAAAGGGGAGGAAATGGGTTAGGCAGAGAAAGGAGTGCTGAGGTAGAATTCATGGGATTTGGATATTCATTTGATCATTAAATGTAGATCAAACCAGGGCAAAGGACCAGGAGAAGTGAACAAAAACTGAACATTTTAAGAATGCATAACTATGATGATTGGATTGCTTCTATTCAAAATTAGAGAGATTTAAAAAAAGATTTCTCTGAATTTTCTTTTCTGAATTGACAAAGTTTTTAAAACTTAAATTTATGAATTAAAATATATATTTTGCGAACAGAATTGTTTTTAAATTGTTTGCTTCAAATTTGAGAAAACAATCAGGCATTTGACTTTTTTCCATCTGAGCTGAAAATCTTAAAAGTTATCCTTTCAACATGCCTATGGACACTGAATGAGCATTTGGTACTTAGTGCAACAGCATAGACTAGTGGTAGGAAGGAAGATTGTAACCAGGAGGCCTGGACATTACTTTTTATCATATCCAGGGCCCTTTTCAGTTTTAGGCTACAATGAGAACAAAATGGAAACAGACTATTTGACAAATAAAAAAATAGTTTAAGAGGTAGTTATTTTAATAGCTTAAGGCTTGTTTATTAATGACCAGGATATTTGAAAAATGCTTCCTTTTTTGACTGCTACAATAAGTAGCTTAATAGCAATGGTTACATATTCAAATTTCCTCGAAAACTTCGGCTATTTTAAACAATCTGTGTATGAAAACCTTTATCAGTTTTTAATTTGTGCCCTGGGGGATAATGGTGTCATTTCCTTATATTGAATGTCCTTATCCAGATAAGTGCTATAAATCAGTCAGCGAACATGTGTCTGCACTACGGACACTGCTGAGGGAAACAAAACGAACGTGATCCAGATCCTGAATTTATAAATGTGTAACCAAACATGTGTACAACTTATACAATATGGACAAAAGAAATAAGTGCTCTTTTACCAGTCTAAAAAGCCATGGAAGCACAGAGGATGAAGGGGTTAATTAAACTCCTTTCTAGGAGGAGAAATCTTTGCAGGATTCTGTACGCAAGATATTGCCCAGAACAGAGCGGACATTCAAAAATATTTATTTACTAAATGAATGATTGATAAATAAATTAATTCACCCCAAATTGTGATTTAAAACAACTATTGTTTTATTATCTCTCATGGTTTCAGTGGGTTGGAATTTGGAAGGGGTGCAGCTGGGTGGTCGAGGCTCAGGGTCTTTCTTGGGGCTGAGGTTAGATGGGGGCTAGAGGCAGTACTAGAGTTAGAAAAATGGGAGGCCAAGCAGCTGGGGGCCGCTTAGACACCTCTCTCTCTTCTTGTATTCTCATGGCTGCCATGTGGTTTCTCCTCTTGGGTGGGTTAGCCTTCCTCATGGCATGGTGGCCTCTGTGCAGTTGGGCTTTGTATACAGTTCCAAAGATAACAAAGCAGAAGCTTCACGGTCTTGAATGACCTAGCCACAAAAGTCAATAGCTTTGTAAATGCCATACTCTGTTAGTCAAAAGAGTCACCAAATCAGCTCATTTTAAAGGGAGGGCACATAGACCTCATCTTTCGCTGGGAGTAGTGTCAAAGTCACATTTAAGAAGAACATAGGGGAGGGAGGTAATATCGTAACTATCTGTGAAAAATTAAGTCACCACAGTGAATATAATGTTAGTTTTTAAGACATATAATGTCAAGTTCTTACATAACATTCCTTTTTGCCTTTTTTTAAGGAATATATCATGAAATCTGAAAAAAAAATTCAGAAATGGATTTGGAATCATAAGTCAGTATAGATTATTTATGAACTCCTCAATTTCTACTCAGTTTTTTATGGTATTTCTCATAAATTAGTATCTTTTAATGTGTTGAGTCTCCATTTAGGCTTTGTCTATGAGATTGTGTGCTAAACATCTGCAAATAACATATCTAATTAAGTCACTACCATGACCAAAAACTAATCTATCAAATCAACTCTTTGGTATCATATAACAACAACAACATGAAACAAAGAAAAACAAACATACACATAAGCAATCCCCCAAGGCGAGCCAAGACAAAAACTTGCCACATCAATAATTTACTTTTCACTTGTCAACAAGTTGCTTTGATAGGGTATAGGAGACAGAGACATGACAAAGAATACATCTTGGATTTGATTTTACCAAAATGTTGCATGAGGGTTACAACTAAATGGGTTTTGTTTTATTTCACATGCAAAAAATCTCTTTCCAAGAGCTTTGTGAGATATGTGAATTATTTCAGGCCCGTATGATACCACTTGGTGCACCAGAGCAGTTTAATCCACCTCTTTCACTTGTATGAACCAATACCAAGAGAGAGTAGAAACATTGAAAGCCTGTAGTATAAACTGCAAAGCCCCTAATGACTGAGAGTATGGTGGTAATTGTCTTCTGACCATGTGACCATGTAAGCCATTCAGTGAAAAATGTGAAATAACAGATGTTCCCGTAATGTCCTCTGATTACTGGAACTTACAGCTCACTAAGGGAAATATCAAGCTCTTTATATATGTATATTATTATTTTTGTAAACGAGAAAGGTAAGAGAGCACACTTTCAAAGTTGACTTTATGATACTTTTTGGATTATAAAAAAATTGACTACTAAAAAACCTACTTTTAATGTTTTCTTTTTAAGAATTAAGTACCACACTTAAAACTTAAAGGTTTTTGTATGTTATGATTTGATTAGCATTTTAGAATAAGGATGCAGTCTGAAAAGAAAATATTTTGCTTTAAGTTTACCTTTATTATTGTACTTATGGGGAAAGAAGCTTATTAAAGGAAATATTCTGAAAATAGCATGTGAATATAGGCACAGGTGATAAATAAAACAAAATTTTATTTAAGCCATTATTAAAATATTTAAACATGCATTGGTGTTTAAGGTATAATGTCGCTAGTAGAGTCTTAAGGTTGTTTGCTGCTGAGAAACTGGGTGCTGATTTTATTTTCAAGAGATTTTTTTTTTGTTTTTATAAATATCTCATAGCATCACAAGAAATAATAGCTCAGCACCTATCTCTTCGGCTGCAAATACCTTTTCAGTTCATTCATCTCCTTCATGTGTTCTGAGCTGCTAGATTCAGACCTGGGGAAAAATATTTTTCTCTTTTTCTGCAGTATTTCTTGCTTTGTTTTAGTTACCTCAATAACTCTTTCCCTTTGTTCTACTTTGGAAGGCACAGCCATTAAAGAAGTTCACAACTTATATTTTCTGTCTGAGGCTCAGAAAAGTTTCTCAGCATTTTCTCAAAGGCACATGGGTAACCTTATGAAGTTCAGGCATAAACTCCTTAATGTTTTGGCTAAAAATAAGTACCTGATTCCTTTCCCATTGCTCAACAACATTCTGGGTAACAATGCTGGGTACAGAGAATCATGTAAAATAGAATTATAATTAAAATATTTGTTCTGGCTCATTCTATTGATACTCTCTTTTTTTCCCCTTTTAAGAGATATTAAATGCTTTCTTTTTCAAAATTAAAAATCAGTAATTTTAATATTAAAACTGCTAATTTATAAAAAAGACAGAAAAAACCCCAAGGTACAATCTATAGGGAAACCCATCCTGCCCATCTGCCCACCCCCAGCCCAGTTTTAAAATGACTGTCCAGGGCTTCCCTGGTGGCGCAGTGGTTGAGAGTCCGCCTGCCGATGCAGGGGACACGGGTTCGTGCCCCGGCCCGGAAAGATCCCACATGCCGTGGAGAGGCTGGGCCCGTGAGCCATGGCCGCTGAGCCTGCGCGTCCGGAGCCTGTGCTCCACAACGGGAGAGGCCACAACCGTGAGAGGCCCGTGTACCGCAAAAAAAAAAAAAAAAAAAAAAAAGACTGTCCAGCCCAGCACGGACATTAGAAAAATTCTTTCTACAAAGGGAGTGGGAACGGACGGTGTGTGGAGTGGGAGGTAGCTTGGGATGCCTAGGCACCTGGGGTCCAGGGTAGCCACCTACCTGTAGGAAGGGTCAGTCTGAATCTGCCCCAGAGGCTCTGGGCCAAGTCCAGGCCCACAACCTGGGGTCAGGGTTGGCAGGTCCCACTGGAGCCAGCAGGTCAGCAGGTGTGGGTCCATGTAAAAGACCAAGAAGGGGTTGGGGTCCTGGGTTTCAGCTGCCAGCAGGGCAGGTAGGAGGTGGTCGGGTAGTTCTAGCCTTCCTCAGTTGATCAGGATGGCCCAGGCTCAAGCCCTGTCTTCTGCCAGCGTCCTCCGATTCTTCTCAGATTCCTCTACAGGGCCCAGGAAATCCTTCACGTCCTCCACCGTGACGTCCCCTGTCGTTCCAGCGTAGTGTCGTCACTGGTGGTCGAGTTGGTGGACATGGGTGAGAACACGCTTCCATCGCCGCTCCGTGGAGCCAAGACGATGCCTACGGTCCCGTTAGCCTGTCTCAGCTTTGGCAACTCTGGGAGCCTGCAGCTGGCACCGGTGGCATCGCGGGGGCCAGCTAATGTCCAGAGAGCCGAGGGGCTCTGTGACGTTCTGGACGCTTACAGAGAAGCGTTCAAGCTCTCATGGAGAAATCAGGTAAAAACTGGCTGTGGCGCCTGAAGACATAGGAGGTGACGCGGCTGTGTCCCCCTTCTGGCTACAGGAGTAGTACACCTGGGGTCGCAGGCCAGGCACCGAGAAGACATGGGCATTGCCCAGGCTGGGGAGGCAGACCAGGCACGTCTTGGCATAGTCCTCTCAGGCCATACGCGACAGCCCTCGTGGGCCAGTGCCATCTTGTATACGCGACAGCCCTCGTGGGCCATCGGCCTGAACTTTGTCTCGGCGCTTTCCTTGGGCAGCGTAAACTCCTTGAACGGCCCCGCCCACCCGGTGAGCACGGCGCCCGCCCTACAAGTCCTGCGCCCGCCCTACAAGTCCTGCGCCTGCGCCAGAACCCACGAGGCCTCCTCATAGGTCAGGCTAGGGACGTTTGCGTGCGTCCTACGCTGGGAGTGCCGACACGAGCCCGCGGGGCGTCAGCCGCTCCTCAGAGCCCTTCTGGCGGCTCCCGCAGCTTCCTGACGCCTGCATGGCTGGAGCGTAGCAAACACGGAGCCCGAGTTGGTTGTGGCTACATCTCAAGGAACATGCCAGCAAAGTATCATAGAAGTGCACAGCGCCCGGGAGGGAGTCCTCGGCTGACCGGGGCTGATGCAGAGCTGCAGTGGCATCATCCCCAGGTCTTGGGGGCAGGCCTGTTCCGCCAGCAGCGTGTCGGCTTTCTGAAACTTGCTGTTGGCATTAGCATGCTACTTCTTGCCTGAGACAGCTCTTCCGCATGCGCCCGAAAGACCACAGCAATTTTGTAAGCAACTTCACCTGGGATAGCGGCCTCTCCATGGCCTGGGAGTCGTTGGGGTGAAGGGTTCACTTGGCTAGACCAGGGCTCTTACACGGGTAGTCAAAGAGGCCAAAGCCATGACTTGTGCCAAAAGCCACAGGCTGCACTCGGCGTGCTGCGAGACGGCAGGGATGGCATCGGGTGACGGCACTGAACCAGCACATGGGCTGGAAGCCGGAGGCCAGGGCAGCGGCCCAGGCGCAGGATCAGCTGCCCACGGTCCTTCCACGTGAAGCCCTCGTGGTCCTGGAGGGGGTCTACGCTGGCCATGCTGACTGCCTGCTTCTAAGGCACGTTGATTAGCTCCAGCACCAGCACCTGGCCTGCAGTGCCGGCCATCACCAGCTGGGCTGTGTACTTGCAGAACTC
Source organism: Lagenorhynchus albirostris (assembly GCF_949774975.1). Taxonomy (NCBI): domain Eukaryota; kingdom Metazoa; phylum Chordata; class Mammalia; order Artiodactyla; family Delphinidae; genus Lagenorhynchus; species Lagenorhynchus albirostris. Next base: position 40,812,379 of record NC_083107.1, read on the forward strand.
CAACTTCTTTCTGCACGCTGAGCAGAGGATCGTCGCTGCAGTGTTAGAAGCAGCCAATCTTAAGGAAGGGCGGCCAGTCGTCTACTGTGGCTTAGGCCAGGTTGTTGGCATGCGTGCTGTCCGTCTGGAAGAGGCCAGCAGTGCTCAACTTGCCGGATGGTTGGGGCGCCACAGCGGAGGCATCCCAGAACCACATGATGCTGTCCTCATGGCCAGTCAGCAGCAGCCCTTGCTGCGATGGCTACGGACTAGGTTCTGATTCCAGTGATGGGCCAGCTCGTGGTGCAGGAGGCTGGCTGGGAGCTCTGCAGCTCGCTAACGCTCACGATGCGGGCCCACAGCTTGTCTGGGACATTGGCGACATGGGCTGAACAGGTAAGAGTGGACAGAAACTGTCTTAATATTGAACATTTACAGGAGAATAATTTTTCTAGTCCTTAACCATACCATTTCACATCCAAACATGCTGGGCCACTCAATGAGGAGTTGGGCGTATTCTTTTTTTTTTTTTGCGGTACGCGGGCCTCCACTGCTGTGGCCCCTCCCGTTGCGGAGCACAGGCTCCGGACGCGCAGGCTCAGCGGCCATGGCTCACGGGCCCAGCCGCTCCGCGGCATGTGGGATCCTCCCGGACCGGGGCACGAACCCGCGTCCCCTGCATCGGCAGGCGGACTCTCAACCACTGCGCCACCAGGGCGTATTCTTTATTTGAAACAGGCTAGGTATGAAGAAAGATGGAGGAATCATAGTATTAAAGATGGATTCTACTCGAACTGTCTGTACTGCAACATCTCTTAGTTCATACCAACAATATTGTTATATCTACCACTTGCAATTTCTAAGTCATTTTCTCATTAAATTAGCGGTTGAGCAGGTGTAGCTAAAAGTGTCTTCAGTCACTTCTGCCTTAATTTGAGAGACTTTTGCAAACCATTGAAATTTAATTTTGGAATCTCATTCAGTAAGCTGGAAAAACAACAATGGCAAACTGGTGTTTTGGTGTTGCTTTTACATTTGGTGATACAGTTAGGGCTTTTATTACCAAAGGAAAGTGATAACTGTGAAAAAAATCATGACAGTTCTAACAATTAGTAGATTAAAGGTTTTATATACATTATCGAACGCCCCTCAGTAATTCTGGAAATAAGAGAGATGTAAATGCTGCTATTTGTGTTTTCTACAGAAGTCAGTAGTATTAAATTATTAAAAATATATAATATATATTTTACATGCAAATATATATACAGTGTGTGTGTATACACACACACACACACACACACACACACACAGAATGAGAATAGCTTATAGCTTAGTTTTCCCAGTTTTTCAACTTTCTCTTCCTCGTCAATGGTTTCCTTCAAGGATGTCTTTTATATAAAGCATCCTAGAATGTTCTGTTTCCCACCTCATTTATCATTTAGTTGCCATGTTTTATTCTTTGTTTCAACTGGCTAATGTTAAGAGATCGATGGTCCAGTACATAAACAAACTGACCAGGAGGGCTAGAGAAGACACCATGAGGCTCAGAACAAAACCCTTCTTACTGACATTTCCCTTATGAACACGGCCTGCTGAAAAGCTGTTATTGAATGAAGAATATATCACCAGGGCTTCCCTGGTGGCGCAGTGGTTGAGAGTCTGCCTGCCGATGCAGGGGACACGGGTTCGTGCCCCGGTCCGGGAAGATCCCACATGCCGTGGAGCGGCTGGGCCCGTGAGCCATGGCCGCTGAGCCTGTGCGTCCGGAGCCTGTGCCCGACAATGGGAGAGGCCACAACAGTGAGAGGCCTGCGTACCGCAAAAAAAAAAAAAAAAAAAAGAATATATCACCAAATGGAGGTTTGAAATTGACCATTCCACCACACACTCACCACAGTTGGAAAACTACTGCCTTGAGTTGACATCTGTCTTCTTCTTGGGTTCCTAGACTTTGTCACTAATCTCACCATTGAGCAAATACAAGTACATCTGCTTTCCAAGAAAGGTTCCTTTGCATTACAAATATTACACTATAATTTCTAAGTTAGTGCAGTAACCCATAAACATTAGCGTTGCTCCCAAACTATGCTGAATGTACAGAGTAAACCATGAGTCACAAAATATTTTCTCCAAAGCCAAGCGCATCCTTCATGTGAACAGTTTTTAAAACTGATGCAGACACGCTCATGAGCGACACTGTTGCTAATAGTTAGAACTTTTTCTGACCTTTGAAACCATTCTTCAGCATTAGGTTTCAGGTCCTACAGTGAACGGAACACAAAGCTTAAAGATGAACAAATGTAAATTAAGATAAGTGTATTTTCAGTAAATATACTGGAAGAGTATGCCAAAGGAAATTTTCACATTACTTCATTTTCTGAGCTTGAATTTTTGCTTTCTTATATAGACAAGTGCATACACACACACAAACACAGTCACACATATACCTGTTGGTACACACATACCTTGTGTTCACTAAAAATGGGCTGACGTTCTGGATTTGATGATTTTCAGTGGCATAGCCTAACCAAAACTTTATCAATCAGGAATTTTAAAAGTCTGTCTTTTAGGATCTCCACTCATTCCCATCAGGTTTCTCTCCGAGTAGGTTCCCTTCTGCTGGTCAGAATCAACATTAAGAAGCATATTTGCTATCAGGTAGATCTCAACATCTGTTTTAGTTTTATTTTTTTTTAGCAGCAGAACAGCCCAGATTTTCTTTGTAATTTATTTTTGATATCACTATCATTCCATTTTCTCCATGCTTCCCTTTTGAAGTACATTTAAATCTTCCTTAAAATATAGTGAGCACTCCTCTAGAGAACGCCTAACTTTATTTTAGTTCCTTTGATTTGTAATGCATAGCTTTAGCAGTCCGTCTCAACATATTATTTGTTTTCATCGCACTTGGTTACTTCCTTCCAAGTAATCCATTCGGTAACGTGTCTTATAAATCTCCCATAAACAGAGGTAGTTTTTAAAGAAAACAGGAAAACAACTGTGGGAGTAAATGTGTTGTCCTAATTGACAGGTGTTTTGACCACTAAACCACTTTTAAATTCTCAAATTGATGTGTTTGTGTGTGTGTGTTTTATCAGTCCTCCATGCTGTGTTGCCTGCTAATTTAGTTCAGTCTACTATCTAGGAAATAACTCCTTTCTTTCCAAGATCCAGGTCATTACTGTGAATAATTAAAAAGCAGGGCTCTTCCCTATTGGTAAATTCTTTCCACCTTGAAATAATTCCGTTGCCTGGCACAGCTGTGGTCATCATGCCCGACCCTTCACCCAGTTTTCAGGCTCCTTTGCCAGCTCCCTGACTATGGTGGGTCTGCACTTTAGGTACTCACTTTCCTTGCTGATTTCCTGACGATATAAGTATAATATTAAACGCACATGCAGTTCCTTACCGTGTTCCTCTTTTGTGCCAATTATGTATCTTGATTTGGTCTTTTGTGTCTATTTTTTCCTAACTTACACAGACCTTCTTCTCCAGCAAAATCGAATATGTGCAGCATCAGTTAGTGTCCTGCCCCAAATGTTCTCTCTCGTGTCTCTCAAGGTGCAAGCTTAGTGCTAGACTTTCCTTTTTTCATGCTGCTTAGAAATTCTATGACATTCATTGTCTGTGCTATTTTTGGTAGATGCCCAATAAACCTTTCTGAATTGAAATATGTATTTCTTTCATTAAAATATAAGCTCCTTGGGGACAGGGACTGTGCCTTAGTGCCACTTGCAATGTACATTTGGTATTAGATATTTTAATTTTGTTTTAGAAATTTAGTTATTTTTTTGCTGTGTTGGGTCTTCGTTGCTGTGCGAGGGCTTTCTCTAGTTGCGGTGAGCGGGGGCCCCTTTAAGTTGCAGTGCGCGGGCTTCTCATTGCTGTGGCTTCTCTTGTTGAGGAGCACGGGCTCTAGGCGCATGGGCCCAGTAGTTGTGGCACGTGGGCTCAGTAGTTGTGGCGCACGAGCTTAACTGCTCTGTGGCATGTGTGACCTTCCCGGACCAGGGATTGAACCTGTGTCCCCTGCGTTGGCAGGTAGATTTCCTAACCAGTGTGCCACCAGGGGAGTCCGGTATTGGATATTTTAAAAACCTATTTTTTTGATTGACAGATTGGTTTGATAAGCTATTTTCCTTGAGTTTCTCTTTTTTAGAAAGGTCAGACTTTTGATTTGTCTACTCTTACAAGTCGTCTATTTCACATGGTAGTTCCTTAAAGGGATTTAGCTGTTTCCTTGTCACTATGTCACTATCCTTCTTCTGGCTCTTCTAGATTTTGCTGTGTGTATCTTATGGGGAAAGAACACATTTGTCCAGTCTGCTTCTTTATAGGAATAACTGGAAGGGCAATAATTCGGCATTTGTTAGTTTTTAAAAAATGGAAGGAAGGGGAGGCTTTTAATTGTATGGGAAATTTAATTAGATTTAGACTAATTAAATTCATTTTTTATATTAACATGTGCACAAATATTATTGCATCTCGTTAGATTTCATTCTTCTAGCCTTACTGAACAATATTCAGTAGTAGTTTCAGATTACAATAAGTTCATTATGAAGATAAGGTGGAATTAGTGTAGGAAGCTCAGCTGGTTGAAGGGGTCTGTACTTTAATTACTGCAGAGGGTGTGCATATTAATTACAACACAAGTGATATTTACTGTACCTCAGGAACATATGACAGGGTAAAGATACTGACAGCACCAGCTAATAAACTCAGTATGATAATGAGGAGAAAAGACCATAAAAATAGAAGGAAATAAAATTATTCATAAAGTATATTGATCCCAAAGTAAAGACATTAAGCTCTGATGAAGGGCAACAAAAGGGAAGCTCCTCACTTTATCAAACAAATAACCAAAGTAGAGAAATGTTAGCAAGGAGACAGATTGTCATTATTCTGGTCACATGATCACACTCCAGAGAGTACACAGGAGCCATAAAATGGGAGATTTTTAATAAATCAGGAGAAAGCCATACTGTCACCTGCAGGAACCGAGGTCGCAGTGGCTAAGGACAGCTCCTGGGAGTGGAGAAGTCGGATATGCTGCAGGGCAAACAGGGAAGGAACCGCACGCACACAAAATCTGGTTCAAGAGCCGCTGTGCCCTCTGGAAAAGAGAGGGGGCACCTACAAACACTCTGAAAATAGTTCTCAGTAGCAACCCAGAGGCCGTCACTCACTTTTCCCTGTGGTTTGAAATCACCAGCTGTGATTTTGAGATGGTGAAGGGAAACCAGTGGGGCTTGGTTGGATAATTGTTCCCAGGAAATGCTCATTTCTGCCATGATCCTGTCTAAATCTATACAGCTCAAAGGCAAGTTCAAATTTTGGCCTAGAGTGGTTAAATCTGAAGTTTTATTTGTTTTGTTTTTACATGGGCCTTCCAAAAGAATGGTCATTTTTAAAACAATTATTTAGTCAACTACTAGCATTTATAAACAAGTTTATTTTAGAAAAAAAATTGGCCAACATGCTGGTTCTTCATTTACATTAAATAATTAATATAGTCAAGCTTTTGCTAAGTATGTATTTGTTATTTTGGAGTTTATCAGCCAGAATCTGCCAGATACTGCTCATAGTTGACATATGGAAAGAAAGGATATTAATTACCTATTTATTTTAACACGTGAAATGATGATGTGGACCAAACTCTTTGAATAGCTTTAAGTTAATTTTATGAGGAAAACATTTTTTTGTGGGCGTATGTATGATTTTACTGTATATTGGAAATATGTGATATATATTTGTATATGTGAACTTGAGTGTGTATATAATAGAATACGCAGTTCTGGTTCAAACACCTCCAAAGAATAAATTATTATTCACTAGAACCTAGAGAAAATGGAGAGAAGGGCATACCTAGGGCAGTACATAACCTGGGCCTGCATCTTGGTAACAAAATTAGAGTCGTCTGGAGACAGAAGACAAAAGAAGAGAGTCCTCATTTTGGTTGAAATCCATAAAATCATGAACTGAAAGGATTAGACATCAAATTACAGAATTAAATTATGGAAAAAAATCTCACTTTGCAACTTAGGCAAGACAAATACAAGGAATAACTGATTCCCTCACATCTGAAGTATTTTAAGTTATGCATCCCGGAGCAGAAGTGAGGATAGCCCTGGACACTATCATGAAGTAGGGGTGCCATCCCTTGTTTCCAATTTCTCCCTCTGCCCTTTTCAGGGCCTTACTTTTATCCATCCCTAATATATTCCTGTGGTTTCACGCTAGCTTTTCTCTCCTTTGGTGGTGGGTTGAAAAGTTGTTTCACTCACATTAAGATGAAATATATCCAGCGATATTTTTATTTTAATAGCACAAGGCTTCATGTAAGCTCACATGTTATAACTTGACTGTTAATGAAGTAGTTATATACAAGTAGAAGAATCCACCTGAAATTACTCAGATGTATCAAATATGCATATGACCCACATGAAAGGTCAAACATAGAACATAGGGAAAAGAGGTGGTAATTCAAGTTTTATAATTGTTATTGTTGTGAAATGGGTTACTTTCTTTTTTTAAAAATTTTTATTGGAGTATAGTTGATTTACAATGTTGCGTTAGTTTCAGGCAAAGTGAATGTTATACATATATCCACTGTTTTTTTTTAAAGATTCTTTTTCCATATAGGCCATTACAGAGTATTGAGTAGAGTTCCCTGTGGAAATGGGTTACTTTAATCAATATATGTGTGACATTACAATGTTAAGGCACAAGGCTATGGGACCTGGAACGTGGTGGGTTGGTGTTTGATAAATATTTATTGAATGAATAAATAACAAATGATTGAATGAATTGACCTCAGGTGGTGTTTGATCAGTCTTTGAAAATTATTGGCAGTGTTTCTGCTATGCCTAGTGAACTGGGTACTGGCTGTCACACTGGCCTTGGGCTTTTGTGCTAGCAGGCCCTAATTACAGTATCTCTGTCATCACCTGAGATGTGAATGCTGGCTGGAGGATTACCACTGTTGGGTGGCTAGGCCCTTGCCCCGTGTTTGGATGTAAAGGATGTAGGTCATAATGGGAGATTGATGCACTTGTGTTGAAATCTGGAACATGAAGCTGTCTGCATCTCACCCCTTGGGAGGTTCAAACAGTTATGATAAATATAAATAGCTTTAGCAGACTTTCAGTTATCAAGATGTTGATGTATGTTTTCTTGTTCAAAATATCCTGACACTTGGAATCAAAAGAATGGTTTAGGTGCATACCAATTATATGTACAAGCTTCTTGGGAACAGATGGGAAATTCCAAGCCTATGACCCCCTATCAACTAGGATTTAGGCTGGGCTTAGTTGAGTATAATTCTGATTTTCTGTTAGTGTTTTATGGATGCCTGATATAACATTACTTCTCTTTGACAAGGTTTCAAATTTTTCCTCTTAGTATGATTTTTCCTGAAAAAATCATACTAAGAGGAAACTCACAAGGTTCCTGCTGCCCTTGTGCCATCTCATTGCCCTTAGCTTCTTCCCTTCCCTCATATACATTGCTTCAGTGACCTGTAGTTCATTGTTCACCATTATTTTTCATCCTTTTCCCATCTATTGATAATTTGGTTCTGATACTGTTTCTGCAATTGATACTTTCTCTTTTACGTGGTCTTACCTTACTGGTTAATTTTTTAACTTGCCATTCGGGAACCACTCTTTTCTTTTTCAGCAGAGAAAGAGTTGAGTTTATTGAGAAACTAGTTTAGGGACATCAATCGATCAATGTCCATTTAAGAAAGGTCCGTCTTTAGCTTCCTTCATTTATTTATTTGAATTATGAGGAGATAAAGAATATTTGATGCAGGTATTAAATAGACATGGAGTCTGATGTTCAACATGTTGGAGAAAGCAGAGGATTTAGGAATTAAAATAGCAGTGAGACAAAATGGGTTGTATTACCTAAAGATTGGGATAACAGCCTGTATCATCAACTTAAGGAAATTGTTAGTTTTACATTTGAAATAAGTATAGGAGCAATCTAACCACACTCATTGGTTAAAGTTAAATATTTAAGTTTAAACACAATAAGTGACCTTTAAAAATATGAAATTACATTTGACCCAATATGCTTTGTAATCTCTACAGTTACAGGGAGCCACAAAACCCTTGTGTTTCAACTACACAGAACATCTTGTTGATTTTCACTGCAGTGGAGTGAAAATTAGAGAAATTTCTCAAAGCATTTGAACCTTAGTGCAGAGTTTAAATCCTTTACGCACCTCAAGCTCCAAGTAATTTCATAGATTAAAGTTTCAGAAGGTTAAGTTTCTGGTATAAAAAGTTTGTGTTTGTGTACATTGATAATTAGAAAAAAGTATTTCATGAAAATCTGAGGAGGTATGATTGAATAGATAATTAAAAATCGTAACATTCTAATCAATAAAAGAGATGGATACGATTGCTCTTGCCATTCTATTTCTTGGACCTTGTAAATCTTCATAAATCCTTTTCCTTTTTTTTTTTAAGATCATGTTGTATATTCATTACCACAAAGTGGGAGTCATAGTCAAGGTTTCCTGTAAGTCTTAGGTTGTAGAGCTCCAACGAATGTGCTAAAGTAATAATTCATTGAGAAACCTCAAAAGTGCCTCGTAGAATATGGTATTAATAGAAATGGAGGAACAGAAAAGGCAACCTGTGATGGAAAATTCACAAATCTCTTAGAAATTGTCAAATGGATCAACATCACTAGGAATTCTTGAGAAGAGGGAAGGTGCTATGCTTGTATTTGATTTAACAATAACAAACACCAAAGCAAAACTGATTTCATTTGGGAAGGATCATTTTTTCAGTTACCTTTTCTGAAATAATCCCCACCCTCTGTTCCCTCATTCCTGTTACAATTAGTCATTACCTACTGTTGCTTGTGATTTGTTGGCAGTCTCTAACTGCAATCTGTTGCTCTGTGACAGATCGATTCTTTTAGCCCAGACTCATTCCTGAATTCAGCCAAAATTAAAAAGAATTATATCTATATGTGTGTGTACATACACACACACACACATTATATTCCTCTGGCTAATGTGGCAGATCATTCTTTAAAAAGGTGCTTTTAAGGGAGACCATTAATGAACCTTGCATGTATACAGCAGGAGTGAACACTATTAAGTGACCCCCTATGCAGAATGGGTTCAGAATGCAGATGTGTAGACTGTGGACTTTGAAGTACATTCTTTTAAGTCGTCACTTTTAAAGGAGATAATTTCAGAGCAATATTTTTGTTAGAGAAGAGGTGTTGCTTCTGAGCCTACTGAAGAGAATTTGTAGAAATCTTGTTTATACCCACACACATAGATGTATACACACACCACTGCATTTAAATAATTCCAGTAAGATTCATATTCCTCGGGTTTTTTCAGAAAAAGAAATTAAAGTTTTGTTGCAATCAATTTAACAGTCAGAGCTTTGGTGTAGCAAAATATATGCTTCGTAGCCCTTCAAAATTTATGCAGTTTGTACATATAGATATATGCTGTATATATTTTGAAGTGATTCGTATGTTGAATTTTTTTCCTCACTTAAAACCATGCCGCATAATTGATTGGGAGAGTTACTGTCGTCACAGTCTATTTTTGCAGCAAAGCAGAGGCTATTTGAGATGCTTGTGGGTTTTTTTTTTTGTTTTTTTCTTAAATGCTTTTACTTTTGCAAGGAAAGGAAAAACTAGTCATTATATAGCAAGATACTATTCATTGTTGGTTTGTTCTGAACAATGTGGAATTAAGTAACATTATTGCATGACAAGATCAATATGTTAAAAAAACACATTTTTTCCATTAGCCTTTGGTGTTACTGTTGTCTGACTCAGTGCAACTGTATTTGGTGAAACACACACAAAATCCGTACACACTCATATACTCACTGACATTTTAAAAATGTGTAGTCTGTTGAGTTTGCTACCTTACAGATCCAAGGAACAGCTTGCTTCTCGACATTTATATATAATGTTACCTCCGTCACAAGGCCAGGGCCATAAGAGTTGCCAAATTAAGGAAATTGGTGGGCTAGTGAGGAAAATACTGCTGAGCCAAAAGGCAGATGTTTCACTGTATGTTATACATTGGTGGAATACCCTCAATCGGTCAGCATCATTTTCTCAAAGTATAAACTAGCCACTCTCCTGGTTCCTCTTTCCATTTCAGGTTTTTAAAGGGGCCCCTTGTTTGGCTGCTGGAAAACTACCAGCTTTCCTCACTCTAGAAATAAGACAAGGTAGTCATTCATGACCACTTGAGAAATTTACTTGAGAAATTTCTTACCACTTGAGAAATTTACTCTGACCACTTGAGAAATACTTAAAAAATCTTTTTCAAGCTCAATTTGGAAGGTGGCTGTAGGTATTATGGTCATTATGCAACTTTACAAATAAATCCATGACAGCTGATACAGAATTTAAACAGTATATCAATATATGCATGCCATAGGGGCTAGTCAATAGCATAGGCAGGATTAGGTTGCAAAATGCTTGCATTTTTAGTCTAATTACTCTTCTTATCAAATCCTTTTATGAATAAAAAGAAAAGTCCTTAAACATAGAAGTGTGGAAATTGAGAACTGAAAATGTTACTCCAAGTAACCAAGGGATATAGAAAGGGGCAGCTCTATTATACTTTGTTTTGCATTATTACTGCCTTTAAAATCATTTAGTATAATCTTTTTCCAAAATTATAAGGATTTTTCTTTACAATTAAAAATGTTTTTTACAATTTTATAACTTTGCAGACTTAAGACTAGAAAAATTATTTAAGTGAACACACTAATTCATTGAAACATTACATAAGATTAAAGTCTACTTTTAACATGATATTGTACATAGGCTCTAAAGACTTTATCAAATTATTTGGATTTTACTAGATCTGAATAAATAGCAGAAAACACACAGTAACTAATTCAAACATATTTCTTTGTTCTGGTAAATTACTACATATGCTTCTAGCTCCCTAGTATCGGTGGTTCTATAAAAGGAGAATTTCTTTTTTTTTGCCATCCCAGTGTGTTTTATCCACCATTTAAAAACACATTTGAAATATATTGCAATCGTGTGAGAAGTGACATAAATACATTTGGTGATTAATATTTATTTGATCAACTGTGAGTGCAACAATATGACTTCTAATTTGAAACCACACAAGCTTCCTTTTCAGCAATTCTGCCTTTCAAAGCCTTGCATTTGCTATAGCACAGGCTGATCTTGGAAAGAGAATCTGTTAGACGTACTTTACCCTACCCTTTTTCCAACTTAACTGTTGAAACAGGACAGTGGGCATTTAGCCCTATTTCCAGGTGTGCCATATTGAAACTTGTAAAATGTGTGAGGGGATGGGGAAACTCTTAGACTCTAGGCCTCTGGGTGATTCCGGAGAGCTTGGCCTGTTGACATTTGTTCCAGGGTGTGTGTATTTGAAGGTCTATATTACGTTGTCTGCAATATATAAACACGCTCCCATACATATTCTGTAAAAATGGCAGAGTAGATGTCAGGAAGGCGTCTCCCAATGTTAAATAATGATTCTGTTCCTTCTCATATTGTTATTCCTATTGTTTTATTTCTATCCCCTGTGCTCGTGGTGTCTTTTGTGGTGCTTCAGCTGTGATGAGATGGCGGGTGAACAGCTTCCTCCAGAATTGACGCCAGCTGGTTTGGAAGACTGGCAAACCCTCAACTCTCCCTCTATCCACCACGTTAGAGATTGACTTTATTATCTGCTGTAGCTCCACGCCATGCCCAGTCTCCAGTGGCCCAGAATGCAGGCACGTAACACAGCCCCATTCACCATCGCACTTATTTTGATTTAGTCATAACTTCAGGAATTGCCTTTTAACAACCACCTCAAAAAAAGTGAGGGTCATCTACTTCTAATGCTGGAAACCCTGTGATAATCTGTTCCATGCATTCAAATGAAAATATGACTTCTTGGCAGAGAATAGCATTATAATGTAAAATCCCATATGCTGTTATACAGTATGTTGCAATCTGTTTTACGGCTGCCTCTATTCTAACGAGTGAATACTGCCAATAAAGCAATTGAAGATAACACTAATTGCTTATTTCTGTGATCCATAATTTTTATGGCTGCCTTATAGCTCTTTAGTCAAATAGATGCTTTTTGGCCTTTAAGATCTAGAACTCATGTACTGTAGCAGTTGAAACTGGAAATGTACATGCTGGCCTGAGAGGCTTTTCTGTACCCGATGGATAGGATTCAGCAGAAAAATAATGGAAAGGTGCGAAAAAAAATATAGAAGTCTTAACTGGGCTCTGACAGGTAAACACAAGATTTTATCAGTACTTAGGTCACTTTAAATAAATGTATACATATATGGCTGTGTATGAAACAAAATTAGGCTGTTAGGTCTTCTTTGCCTTCATGCATTTTGGGGCCTGTTGAACGCAAAAGTAACCATGGAAGGCGTTGGTGGTGTGTGAGCACAGCTAGTTGGAGACTGTGTTTGATCTTGGCCTTTTCCACATACTGACTTTGTGATCTTGAGCCAGTGATTCAGCTTTTCTGAGTTTAGGTTCCTCTTAGGAATGCTGTGATGACTAACTGGATGGGACACACTTTGATGACTGTAGAATACTGTACCCATGTTAGTGATTGTCTCTGCTTGATCCCTGTTTGGGGCCATCATGACATGCTTTCTCATGAATAATCTTATAGGAACTCCAGATTATACAACATTTGTCCAAGAATTTTTCCAGTCTTTTGCCCCTCAAAGACTGTGGGCCAGCAACACTGGCCTCCCCTAGGAGCTTGGTAGAGACGCAGGATCTCTGTCTCCACCCCAGACCTGCTGACCAGACTCTTCCTTTTATCAAGATCCTTAGGTGATTAGTACACACGCTTGTCTAACGTACCTCATAGATGAGGGAGTTGAGATGCAGCAAGGTGAAGTGATTCTCAAGAGGTCTGTAGTGTGTTCAGAGTTAAGCTGGGACCAGAGTCCAGGTGTTCAGACCCTAAATCCAATCCACACTTGTCTCCACCTTAAAATATAGAAGGTTTAATTTTATCATGTGACAGATTTCAGATTAACTACATAGGCTCAAAAGTGGGCAACATGTTTGTAGCTTAAAATAGTATAAGTCAGAAAAGCCATCTGTTTCTGCTTTATTTGGTCAGATAGCGAAAATAAAAATCAAAGCAATCAATAGGTTGTATTACTGAGCTTAAGTTATATATAAAATGTGTCTAGAGTACCCATAGATTTCTATTCATGAAGTTCAGTAGACATGTTCTCAAATTCTCAGATGGAAGAATTTAAGATATATGCCCTTAAAATCAGACAAAGTGCATGTGCAAAGATCACAGGGACCTACTATTCCAGTTTTCTATTTGTGTCCAGCTTTCTAGCTATTATGATCTCTTTGGTAGGAAAAAGAGGTGATGCTTATGTATAAATAAGTATTTATTTATCCTATTCCAACAGAAATATACAATGTGCTGTGCCCAAATAGAAGTGCAAAAGGATTTTACAAACAATAGCTTAACAATGCTCATAATTCCCTGATGAGGTATATACTCTAGTTCTACCAATATATATATGTTATCGGACACACCGGCAATGTTGCATTTATTAAAAGCTGAGCATTGTGAACTACATGTAAATTATGATCTCATATAATATTCACCAAAACTCTATGGGGTGCTGTTGTTATCCTCATTTTATAAGTGAAATGATGACCTCAGGTTGAGAGAGGTCAAGAAAAGAATGTGCCCAAGGACACATAGCTGCAAGATATAACAGAGGGAGAACCCTCAGGAATGAGGAGTTTAAGTGAACCTTCTAAATTAATATTGTGACTTGGGGGTAAAACTTTTGAGTCCTAACCCCTCATGTTCTACTTTCATTAGAGCTCTTCTCGAGACCTGAACCTCTACTGTAATTTCATGCAGTGAGGTTGGGGTGGTGGTGGCCTTTTCTCCCTTTTGCACCCAGCACACGGATGGGTGGGACAGCCGAGGCCCCGGACTCCTCAGAGGAGTCTGCAGCCGGGGAAGGAAGGAGCCTTAAACTCGTCTCCTCTCCACAGTCAGATCTGCTTCGCCAGAGATGCCGAGTCTAGGTTCTTGACTCAAAGGCTCTTGTTCTCTAGAACTGAGATGGACAACAAATCAGGTTTGTAATATAAATGCCAGCATGCTTGTGAATGAAAAGTACTTACTTTTAAAATACCTACTTTTCATACTTCATGAAATCAGCTGCACAAGCTTTCACAGAGAAATGAGTATTGAAGACAAAACGAGGAGACAGAGCTACCCAAAATGGTTCCAGATACAGCTGTGGGAGCTTTATGACTGAAGGTGCAGAGCTGAAGAGAAATGCTTGAGAGAAAAGCAAGGAGCACGGATGAGAAAGAACCAGAACGAGTAATTGAGAGAGTCTAAGTAAAACGCTCATTAATAAGCAAAAGGTAAAATGAGTCATCTGGAAAAAGAAAGAAATCACATGCACCCAAGCAAACTTACGATAGGCACCCCTATTTCATAGGACACACTCAGCTCCATGCTGATAGTCTGTGTGTGGAATCTCTAAAGCTGTACCCTGCCAAATGTTAACTGTTAGTACGTGCCG